>NC_142929.1:1405000-1407500 GCF_046866305.1 Octopus bimaculoides
TAGATTAGAAACTGGATCATTCTTTATTGGCAAGAAATTTTGAAATAAAACTGAACAATGACATACATACACACACACACGCACACACTCACAGACGCAATACATACTTAAGATACATGCATAGATACGCCATCCCCACAGATATGTATGTATGTATAGTCACTTATTATATATGACAGAGTTAGACTAGGCAGAGAGAAAGAAGGCGTAGAAAATGAGACAGACGTGAAGTAGGAAGTAAAGAGGGAAAGTTGAGTGACGAGAAAGAGGAGAGAAGAGAGAGAGAGAGAGATAGAGAGAGATAGAGAGAGAGAGTGAGAGAAAAGTGAGAGGAGAAAGAAAGAAAGAAATGGAATGGACAGAAAGGGAAAATTGATGGAAATAGAAACAGAAACAGTTAAATAAGACGGAGCCAGCTTTCTTTTCTCGTTCCCTACTTGTCCAGAATATTTCCAACCATTTCCTTTCAATAATACTTGTTTGATGAAGTTTATTGTTATATACTTTGTTGAAACACCGTTCCCATGTTGTAGGAATACGAAAAAGAAATTCTAATACTGTAATAGATAGAGTTCTTTCTTACGTATGAGCTACTACAATCACCACAACAAACCATTCGCTCTGTCTATCTGGTTGTTTGTGTCTGTCTGTCTGTTTCTCTCTCTCTCTCTCTCTATAATATTTACATTCACACATCACACAGATCTACGTATTTATACAGGAAACTACACAATACAACTTAGGTACTTTACGTAAATACCGTTGTTATATATTTTTCATGAATACTTTGTTTCGTATGTGATAAATTATACTGTCATGGCGGTTGCTTTCTAGTTGGCAGATTGATTACTATGCAAGATGAGGCTACTTCAATTATATAAAACCGAATATAGGCATTAGTTTTATTGCAGCATGTGTGTATGCATGTGTATGAATGTATGCATGCATATATATATATATATATATATATATATATGCAATTTCATGGTAACTTAATTTTGAGCTTATAACAGGATAGAAAAAAAGTTCGCATAAATATATCTTATCTGTTTGAATGAGATCAAAAGAATAAAGAGAGAAATGTTGCATTCCTGAATCTGCAAAACAATCAATAATTTTATAGGAAATCATTGTTCATGTAATACGTGCTGCAGCCAACGAATTAACGACTTAACTTATATTTTTACAAAAGCTAATTGACAGCTGTGTTGACTGCAAGGTGGTAAATTGAGACTAAGATTCGAATGCGATATATGTTTTGATTGCAGTGGGGTGGGGCTGGGGGGAGAGAGGGAGAGGGGGAGATAGATAGAAAGAGAGAGAAAGAGAAAGGTGCATAGTGTGTATATACATATATATATATATATATGTATATATATTTAGAGGGTAAGAGTGAGAGTGAGAGATAGAGCACATGTACATACGCGCGCGCTCGTGTATGTATATATATATATATATATATATATATATATTCAGAGGGAAAGAGTGGGAGAGTGAGTGAGAGAGAGAGAGAGAGAGAGAGAGAGAGAGAAAGAGAGAGCGAGAAATAGATAGATAGAGAGAGAGAGAGAGAGAGAGAGAGAGAGAGAGAGAGAGAGAAAAGGTGAGAAAGAAAGATGGAGCATGGAAATCTTCCGAATACAATTCATTCCCGTGGTCTGTGAATGATATTTAAATCCTGTTGCACCTTCAAAGAAATGCATTGGAATTGTTAATGTTTCTTAGCTATAAACAAACAGATAACGTGAATCGCTCTGGAAATCTATTAGTGCATATATATTTAAAGAGTGTTCAATATTTTAGAATGTCTTCAGCACGACTATTACAAACGAGTTTCATTTGCCCGTTTCAACAATTTTCCGTTTTAGCGAATGAAAAATCTCATGCAATATACATAAGTATCTGAACACGCACACGCGCACACGCGCACACACACACCCATACGCGCGCACACATACTTTTTATCCTTTATTCGTTCCAGTCATCGGACTATAGCCATTCTGGGGCACCGCCTTCAAGAAGTTTTTGTCAGATGAATGGACCCCAGTACTCTCTCTCCCTTTCTAGCCTGGTACCAATTCTATCAATCTGGTTTCCCGAACCAATAAGTTACGGAGATGTAAATACACTAACAACGATTGTCAGGCGGTGCTGCGCAGGAAACACACACACAAAGGCCCTCCCCCCACACATACACACACACTCAAACACACACATGATGGACTTCTTTCAGTATCTGTCTACCAAATCGACTTGCATGGCTTTGGTTGACCGGGGCTATAGAATAAGAAACACTTGACTAAGGTGCCACGCCACGGGACTGAACTCGAACCATGTGACTGGGAAGCAAGCTTCTTATTTCTTTACTGCCCACAAGGGGCTACACAAAGAGGGGACAAACAAGGACAGACAAATGAATTAAGTCGCTTATATCGACCCAGTGCGTAACTGGTACTTATTTAATCGACCCCGAAAGGATGAAAGGCAAAGTCAACCTCGG
>NC_142929.1:1412500-1442500 GCF_046866305.1 Octopus bimaculoides
ATTATTTCATCGATTTCAGAATGAGATTTTTATTCTGTGTTGAAACTGATACGAAACAAATATGAAACTATTGTATAACTAATTGACAATCGTACTCTTATTTTGTCTTTGAAATGGAGAGCAGTGTAACCACAAGTCATGTAATGGTTCATTGCACTGTCGCATCTAGTCAACTCTTCAACTGTGCACTTTGTCGAAGTGAAGTTAATTAAAACATCGTTATTTATCTGCGCAGAACGTTGGAATTCGGAACTCGAAATCATAATCTCATTAAACATTGGTGAGCGGATGTTGGGAAGCTGCTACAACTGGGAATCAGATCCGCGGCACATAAACGGATAGACTTCCAGCTTAATTATGCAACACCTCGATTTTACCATATTAATAGATTAAAATACTGAAGAATATTCTTCATTGCATTCCTATATGTTAGAATGTTAATCCCTGGAGATGCATATTGAATATATGTAATTGTGCTGCGTAATATTTACAGATGTCTCTTGCAAATTCTGATACTTTGCTTCTTTATGCGTCATTTCAAATATTTTCCTAAATTCGGTTCATTCGGTTCGTTTGTCTACTCATGCATATTGCTTTATTATTGCATGTAAAAATTTTATCTGTCCATATTTTTGATTAATCCCATCTACAACTCAATAAACTTCGTATTGCACTTCGATGTAATGTTGAAAATATTGATTCTGTAATTTCAATTCGCGCTGGATTCAACAGATATCCTCAATGCCTTACAAAAACAACAGCAACAACATTTTAGGAACGATAATCACAGTGGAGAAATAAGCACACAAGAAGCTAATAATTGATACTTTTAAAAATCTTATTCGTAGACACTTTCATAAACAAGAACGTAATGTGTTGGCATTACCATTTTCTATACCTTATAAATTTGTACTAATGTATAAAATCGATAACAGTGAAACATCTGAATTGCTAACATTTAATTTCAATTGCATTTTTATACTCATCAGAATAGGATATATGTTCCCAAATCATAACACTTTCCTTTTGAATTTCTGATCTTGTGTTGAGAGATAAATAAAAATATTTTCCATTTAATCACCTATTATACAGAGAAACTGTATAATAGGTGATCAAATTCTAGATAAGAATCTGGAGCAATTAAACTATAGACACCAATGCATTTAGTCAAGTGTTCTACTGTCTTAATCCTGAACTGAAATGACATAAAATATTGTGTTTTCTTTGTCTGCTCTTTTAAAGTCTGAAATAAGAGGTTGTGATACCCTCGCTCTTGTTAATGAAATTAGCTTAAATATATTTCATCTGAGTTTCTGTAATAAATCTATTCTGTGATTCAGTATTTTGTCACGTCAGCCAAAAATTGACTAATTTGTTTTCTTTTATGAAAAAGAAATTTTTAGAATTTGATCAAAACAGCTCGCGGATGTACTGAAGTCAACATAAACCTATCCAATCGGATTTGGCGTTGGCCAATCAATGATGTAAAGCGGGCGAAACAACAAGAATACTGTATACAACAATTTCATTATACTTCAACTGGCCAGACGGTCAGTAATCAGCGAGTTAATGCCTGCTAGGTAGTGAGATATCTGTGAGAAAAGATGCTATTGACGAGTAGAAGCTGACAGTCATATGCGATCAGGCATGATTGCAAATGAAATTCTTTTCCAAAAGGTAAACAAAACCTTTGTCATAAGAATAATTTTGACTGATTCTGTTTTGACAACCTGACTGTCAGCAAAAATATATACGTTAACTAAACACCATTAAATTAACGCTGATCACCAAACAGAAAAGTCCTTTCTTTATATAATGAAGAAACCAAAACAAAACGCATCATATATATGATATTGTGAATTGAGTTGTTTTTCTCTTCTTCCTTTTCTTTTACCGGACCGTCGGCTCTGGTATTTCCTTCTAAACTAACCATAATTAAAAGATGATGAACTGATTTTGGCTCATATTCTTTACGTCAACTCTAGAGTTGCAGTTCATTTCTCTTTAAACAAAACTGGATCATTGTTTTGTATTCTTAGTAGAAATCTTGTTTTACTGAATGCAAACCTGCAGCTCATAACGACTAAAATGTTTTTATAGATTTATAGATTGTTGTCCCTCTAGTTCTGAGCTCATAACCAATCCAACTAAACTTAGTGATCGATAAAATCTGTATTAATGTACATCGGTGGTGTTTGCGTGAAACCACATCTTTTCCAGAAATATTGTTACGAATAGAGTGAAACGTCGTAAGAAATTAGTCTATTAGTTTCCGCCGAACAGGTATTTTAGGCTGCATATTTATAAAGGAAAGAAATGGAAGCGCGATATTGAAGCGTGATAAAGTGCAATAAAGCATTACTGGTGTACGTGAAATTGTTTTAAACGGTCGCCTATGTTGATAAGTGAAAATCTTAGGAATAGATTTTATTTTCATTTGGTCATTGATCCTTCTAGACAGATGCGGATAATTATATATGCAGAACCTCTTTAGAAATACTCATGAAATCTTCCCTACTTGCCAAGAAGCAGAAATCCCATTAATCTATTTTGTCCTCGATTTGAATACATATAATTCCTTGTAAAGAGAGAACAAATATCTCACCGATTAATGCAAACATAATACCTAAAGCGAAGTGTAAAAATTCTTGGTAATACCTGTCAGTATTCTTAATTATGTTCATCTGCATACCTTTACTTCAAGAATAGAAAGACGATTTCAACGAGGCTACTATTTTCGGTAGACTTAACATATTAAATCTTTTTATTTCAATTGTACAGTCTGTTTAAAGAAACACTTCTTTATATAAGCGGGATTATTTCTCGTTGCAGCCTTATTTGCACGCCCCACAATCTATAACACACCGCCTCTTCTGTTTCTTCTCATCTCGCTTATCTCACGTCAAGTACAAAAGACCGCTCAATTATGCCTCAACATTGATGTTCCCCGCATATGTTTTTCCTGCAGATAATAATCTACATAATTACGTATCGAACAACGTTCTTAATTATATAGTTTCTTTCATATAATATTAGAAAAAGAAAAAAAATTCGATCAACTGATTTTATCCTCGCAATTAATCGACAAAACTCGCTGAAGGATGCTTAAAACCTAAAAAGACAACCCCAGAAAGGTAAGGAAGGAAACTTAGCCAATAGATGAAAACATTGAATATGAACCAGAATCATTAGATCTCCTCGGTCAAGTATATTCTAGTCAGTTAACAACACACACACACGCACACAAACACAAACACACACACACATGTATACCTGCATATATAATATATTATTTTACACGTTTCAGCCCTTAGACTGTGGCCATGCTGGAGCACTGCCAGTGAAAATGGCAATGGCGGGATTCGAACGCATACCTCCGAAGAGACTGGTGCCTTAAACCAGCCCCTTAAACCTCTCATATATATATATATATATATATATTATAATGTTAGGGAATTTCAAAATCCGAACTTACAAGGATATACAATTTAATATCAAATTAAATTATATAATGAAAAATATATTAATAATTTAGAGAAGAACCATCACGGTGCAACTCGAACGATGAAGGAGATCAGACACCATCAAGAAAAGCGTACTATACAAAATGCTACTTTAAAAATCGAAAAAAATCATAGAGAAAGTTTGTAATCCATAAAATCTATTGAATATTAGATTAAAATTTAATTCAGTTTAGTAAATTTATAAAAACGAAAGTGAATAATTGACTACGCGCGTTTCGTGGAAAGATCTAGGTAATTTACAATAAATCGATCAAGATAAATACCACTCGGAATGAGGACACTCTTTAGGTCTTGTAACTTCAAAAAACGTATCCTAATATTTAAAAATGCAATAAAATGAAATAGGAAAAAGTAGAAAAATCTGTACGTTTAAACAATATTTAGTACAATAAATAAAGTGTCAAACGTTTTATAATAATGATCATCTGTCAAGTTAAAGGCATAATTCGTCTAATGAAGAAATGCTTTCTGTGGATTAAGAATAGGAAAACATGTATAAAGATAGTGTTATTAACTATTAAATGAATTCGGACGTTCAACAGTATTAATAAAAAGAACAACATCACTTATCTTAACGAAGATTCTTTGTTGACTGTAGTATTTTATGGATTACAAATTTTCTCTTGGATTTTTTAGATTTTAAATTAGCATTTTGTATAGTACGTTTTTCTTGATGGTGTCTGATCTCCTTCATCGTTCGAGTTGCACCATGGTGGTTCTTCTCTAAATTATTAATATATATATATATGCACACACACACGCAGGGATAGACAGACATATAGAGACAGAAAGATAAATAGATATGCAAAATGTGTACTCAAGTAACACTGAATCTGACTATTAGCAATTGGTCCCTTTGGCTGAGGAGAAAGTACATCGGTGTTGGTGGTGAAGCATTCTGCATTTTAAGTGTGATATAGCAGGGTCCACAAACGAAATGTCTCACAAGGAAAAAAAAAACTCCTATTGGAATTATTCTTGCATAAAAGGTTAAGAAACATTTCGTGTGAGTACCTGCACCAGGTAGTACAGGCAAAATGGATAATGAAGGAGTATCTCTCTACGACTAAGGTGAAAATATCTCTTTGCACAATATGTTTGGTTAATTATGTTACAAAAACAAGCAAAACAGAAAACAATAAAACATGATGTAATATCATAACATGGGCGAACAGTGATGTGCTTATTGACATTTTAACAGACAATATTATGCAAGGCGGTGAGCTGGCAGAAACGTTAGCACGCCGGGCGAAATGCTTAGCGGTGTTTCGTCTGACGTTACGTTCTGAGTTCAAATTCTGCTGAGGTCGATTTTGCCCTACATTCTTTCGGGGTCGATTAAATAAGTACCAGTTGCTCACTGAGGTCGATGTAATCGACTTGATCCCTTCGTCTGTCCTTGTCTGTCCCCTCTATGTTTAGCATCCCACTGTGGGCAATAAAGAAATAAATATTATTCAAAGGCGGGGGAACTGGCAGAAACGTTAGCACGCCGGGCGAAATGCTTATCGTTATTTCGTCTGTTTTTACGTTCTGAGTTCAAATTCCGCCGAGGTCGACTTTGCTTTTCATCTTTTCAGGGTCGATAAATTAAGTACCAGTTGCGTACTGGGGTCGATCTACTCGACTGGCCCCCTCCCTCAAAATTTCGGGCCTTGTGCCTAGAGTAGAAAAGAATATTATTGCACGTCGGGCAAAATGCTCAACAGCATTATTACCAGCTTTAGGTTTTGAGTTCAAACTCTGCCGAGGTCGACGTTGCCGTTTATCTTTTCGGGGTCAAGTACTAGTTGCGTACTAGGGTCGACACAGTCGCCCGAAATTGCTGGCCTTGTGTCAAAATTTGAAATCTACATCATATCTTGCAATAAATGCTTCGAATCTCAGTTGTTGAACAATATTTTACTTTGTAAGTTGTGTTCTGAGTTCAAATTCCGTCGAGGTCGATTTTGTCTTTCATCACGTACTGGGGCCGATGTAATTGACTTCCCTACTCTTCAAAAATTGCGGGCCTTGTGCCAAAAGGGTTGCAATAGTTAATATTCATTTGCTATCATAGAAGAATGAAAGGTCCTCTTTTCGATTGCATCTGAACATCGTGAGAAAATACTGGACTTGTGATAACACGTGAGAATGAGAGTGTCTTTACTATTTGAACTATTTCTGATAGCATCAAAGATATATCGGTGGATAAATAGCGAGAAAGAAAGAAAGAAAGACAGGAAGGAAGGCAACATGTCTCAGTATGAAAAAGGGAATAAGTAGGCGTGTGTATTTGTACGAGAAAGAGAAGACAAAAACAAATGAAAAAAATGAGCGAGTTTTTGAGAGTGAGAGATTGTATGTGACACATCGTGAGATCTAGAGTGAGGAATGGTGAGGAGGAAAACATGAATGTCATTAAGAAATAATGGTAGAAAAATAAAGAAACGTCTTCAGCCTTATAGCATTACACACACACACACACACACACACACACACACACACACACACACACACACACACACACACACACACACACCTCCATACTGTTTGAAGGTAATATTTTTGTATTTTAACGCTAAGGGAAGTAATCGTGGATGAGTTATCGTGGTAGTGTTGACGGTATTTCTTATTTAAAGATTATTCCCTATTTAAATTTGAAAGCCGAGTCGACGGAGAAGAGTTCCAACATGATGAAATTTCCAAACACGCTCTCATACACACAATAAATTCCATGAAAGTAAATATTCCAGTGCAAACAAGAAAGTATAAGGTAATGAGATTTGCACTCAAAATAGTAGCTAGAATCCCGTCCGTTGCCCGGCACTCGTCACATTCAAGCGCCAGAGGAATTTCACTTGTTACCCTATGTAAGTTAAACAACTCTGCAAAAACAAACTTTGTAAAAGAAAGAAAACACTTGTTCCAATTACTTTCAGAGCTAGAACAGTTAAGGAATAATAGCTTGAGCAGCCTGAATAGAAGAAATCAAATTCTTTTTGTCTACAGAAAGCAAAATATTTACTATTTGACTTCCAAAATAGAGGTCCGACATAATATATTTTAATGAAAAGTTTCTAACGTAACATACTCTTTGTTTTCTGTATGCTTCATCTGTTTTGTCTGTCTTTCTTTTCATTGTCGTTTTGTTGGCTGTTTTATAAAATGGAGAGTGATTTCTGACTTGATAAGTCAGTTTTATCAATGCTATTTTCTCTCACTCTTTATTATTTGCTTTCTTATTTTCCATCGCTTTACTTTCTTTCATGATGTAGTAGTTTGTATTGTTTCAACATGAATGATGTAAAGGACTCAAATAAATGAAAAATAATAATAGCTAAATTAAACCATTATTTGTTTCTAATTAAAATCAAATAAATTTATTTATATATTTGCATTATTGACTTGTTTTATTGCAATTCATTTTTTGTTTTTTTAGTTTTGCATATTCATTCAAATATTATTTAATTTTCTTATTTACACACATACAGCCAATTGAATGCTTTCTTTTAAATTTTTGTCACTGTTCTCAGAATATTCTTATTGACTTCTTCCTTCACCATTACTAAAATACCATAATAGTAATTATAATTCATATATATATATATATATATATATATATATATATATATGATTCATTACCCTTCACGCATCTTGTTTCCACAGTGCGGAATTCCCTTCTGTAGGTTACAACAATGATATTCATAAATTCTGACACTGCTGCCCATTCCACAGATGATAAGCAAATTTGATTCTAAGTCTCTTTTGGTTCATACTACCAAGTCTTTATCTTTCTGTTATTTACACAATCATTGTTCATAACATAAGGAAGAAACTGTAAACGCCCTTCGCATTCAATGAGCGATTCTTCTGTATTAAATCTGTTGAGAATTTTTTCTACGCTTTCAACTTCGGTTTTCCTTTCACTTGTTATCCATTTTATCCATCATGAAGCATTCTTTACTCCACTCTACGATCCTCTAATTATTGCTGTCACATTATTATACTTACGTTGAACGCTAACCAGTTAGTACATCACGGATTTTAACTACAAACTCTCGGCAACCAGCCCCCAATGGCACCCCATTTCCTTAAATGCATCACCACTGTAGCTTTTAGAGTTTTAGAGTTCAAGCAACGATGTTCAAGATTTGGTAACTTTACCAAGAATATTGTGCAAGGGATGATTTGTATACTGCTAGATTATATTCCAACAATGCGTAGCCTTTCCGCTGTCAACATAGTTCCATTGTTTCAAATTTGTCAACGTGGAGCTAATATCAGGAGAAATCACAACCTGGCTGCAGTTGTTATCCAAACTATATCAAACGATAGATTTCTTTTAATAATTTTTGGGAATGATTAACTGCAGTTAATGTAATTATATTAAAATAACATTCATAATGGACAATTCCTGTATGTATGTATGTTCAGATGAATATATATATATATATATATATATATATATATATATATATATATATATATATATGTGTTTGTGTCTATATATCTTACATACTTGTATGCATAGTAAATAGGTTTTAAATTTTGGCACAAGGTCAGCAATATCGGGGGAAGTGGGTAATTAGATTCTATCAAAGCCACAGTGCTCAACTGCTACTTATTTTATCGACCCCGAAAGGATGAAGGGCACAGTTGACCTCGGGAGAATTTGAACACAGAACGTAAAGACTATTGCAAGTGTGTGCAGCTGTACATGGGTGCACACAAACGCACACACGCACACACGCACACACACACACACACACACACACACACACACACACGCGCACACACACACACACACACACACACACACACACACAACACACACAAGTTTAAAATAATGATATAATAATCAATTCTACTGATTAATATATTGTACACACAATGAATAAATTTGTACCAAGATTTTACCTTACACAATTGCTAACTTTTATATCACTTATCTGCTATTCTAGCATTGAATAGCTACACTTGGTAATATTTGTACCTGTTATTATTCACATAACTATTTTCATTAACAATATCGTCATATCTTTAACTGCAAAATAACACGATATACAATCATTTATTTATATTCATATATATATTTTTTATATATTCACTTTTCCATTTTATATATATATATATATATATATATATATATATATATATATATATATATATATATATATATATTCCTGTAGATTATTTCATTTAATTATTTTTATATTATTATATTACACTTCCACTAAAAATTTACCTAGTATCATTTTATACTAATCACCGCTAATAACTTACCTATTATACACGTCTCATGAGCAACCTTCTATCAATATTCCAACTAACATAATTGATATATGTACAATGTTAGACTTTATTACATAACTTTGAATAGTCATACTTTGTAAAACCTACATGCATCCCATTATTATTCACGCAACCGCATTCAATTAATAGCCGTATTGACACATTATTAATAACAGATAAAATAATGAATGATATGAATTCACGTTCTTATATTTATTTATCTTTAATTTTATTTTTATTTTATATTTTTATTTTCATATTTTTTACATATATATGTTATACTTTTACCATTTAATTCTAATATAATTACATGTGTGGTGGCGCAATGGCTCAGTGGTTAGGCAGCGGACTCGCGGTCGTAAGATTGCTGTTTCGATTCCCAGACCGGACGTTGTGAGTGTTTATTGAGCAGAAAACACCTAAAGCTCCACGAGGCTCCTGCAGGGGCTGGTGGCGAACCCTGCTGAACTCTTTCACCACAACTTTCTCTCACTTTTTCTTCCTGTTTCTGTTGTACCTGTATTTCAAAGAGCCAGCCTTGTCATTCTGTGTGTCACGCTGAATCTCGTTAAGAGTATACGTGTCTGTGGAGTGCTCAGCCACTTGCACGTTAATTTCACGAGCAGGCTGTTCCACTGATCGGATCAACTGGAACCCTCGCCGTCGTGACCGACGGAGTGTCACGACAAATTATACGTGAGACTGAATTTACATGTATATGTAGGTGACTGTGTGTGGATATGTTGCTGAAAGAAAGTATGAGTGCTTACGTGTATGTGTACTTGTATATGTACACTAGAGTATTTATAGGTACAAGTATATATTGATACATATATACAAATTTAAGTGTAGGTGATTTTATGCCTGTAAAAAATCTGTGTGTATAGCTGTTGCCAGTACAAACATACTTTGCACATTTGTGCATATTAATGTATAGACATGCGTGAACATAAGGGTTTGGAAATATGGATATTTGTAGAGATGTATGTGCAGTTGGATCTTAATCCGTGAATATTCTATGTGTAATATAATCTCTGTATTTTGATAAGCATATAGATGGTTGTGAATGAATGTATATTCATATCTATATATCAACATGTATGGCATTATATGAGTATATAGTCTTTTTTATGTATGAACTCAACTATGTGTATATATATATATATATATATTTGGGAATGTATGCAAATATATATATATAAAGGTATATAACAATATGCATGCGTATGGTAAGCACACGTGATTACATATTGATGTATAGGGTGTATTATGGGTATATATACACACGCACACACACATATGGGTGTATATAGTATTTGTCTAAACGTATCTAATAGTACTATAAATGTATATGAATTACTTTAACATAATTTAATTTTTTAAATTTTGATTATATTGATAACTTAATTTCTTTTGTTTATATATATTACTTATTCATCATTCAATTTCTCTAATTGTTTTTCGTGTTTTTGACAATCAAATCTATGTTTCGTTATAACTACAGAGTATATAAACATATATAAATATTTCTTTTAAAACTCTTTATGCAAATAAATCTTCGTAAATATTTAATAATTATCTCCCCTCTTACATTAACTTGACTTGTCATTGAGGACACAAGCGCCCATATATATTTCTTTAAGGCAGTTCATTTACGATGATATAAGCGCCCATCTTTTAGAAATAAAATATCTCATTTTTCAGTTAGACAAATTTAAATTATGGAGAGACGCTATCTATTTAAAAAAAAAATATTTGCACCTTATTAATCAATAAAATTATTTTGACCTTATGTGATCTGTGCCAATTTCGTTTCTAGGGGTGAGTGTATAATATTTTGAGTGTGTACGTATATAGTTTTTGTATGTATTTATATGTCTATCTGTATATGCATATATATATATATGCATGTATACATAGGTACATACGTTTTAAGTGAATGAAATGTGAGTGTATGTATAAGTGAGAATATATGTCAATATGTATGTATTGTTTTTGTGTGTGTATATATATGTATATATGTGTATATATAGTTATACATATACATATATATATATAATTACATGGAGAGGTACAATTGACAATCCAATAATTTATTTATATTATAATATAATATACTATGCCTATAATTTAATATGAGAAAACATAAACAATTATTAAAACATCAACGTGCCAACAATTTGTTTCGACTTATATACATTTCTTGATTTATAAACAATTCCCTTATATATAAGTCTCATCAAAAGCAGCGTTTAAAGATAGACGAGAGTCCATATCAAAGGACGGCTGGATTGTAAACAATTAATTCAAATGCCTATGTATTATGAGCGTGAGCGTTAACTATTCAATTACAAATCAAAAACATCAAAAACATTATAACGGACAAGATAATGAAGTATAATCTACAACTCACGAAATATATTTCTATATACCTCAAAAGATATTAGTCCAAATTCGTTTATGTCTAAGGGACTCTTTCGCTATTATAACATACAAGAATAATATATATGTGTATATAATTAAGTATCAGGGTTTTGCTTTATCTAGAACTGTAATAAAACGCGTAAAAAATATATAAATGTTAATTATATTTTTAATATATAATAACT
Source organism: Octopus bimaculoides (assembly GCF_046866305.1). Taxonomy (NCBI): domain Eukaryota; kingdom Metazoa; phylum Mollusca; class Cephalopoda; order Octopoda; family Octopodidae; genus Octopus; species Octopus bimaculoides. The sequence continues at coordinate 1,423,908 of NC_142929.1, forward strand.
CTTCTATTTATTTAAAGCTATTGATATAGAAAAAAATATTGTTTAAAGTAGCTAATTGGAATGTTCTATAATTATTGTTTATCGGAGGGATAATTCCGTAATAAATATGAAGATAAACTTATGGCTGTAAACACTATAACCTAAATAACCCATAGATATAGAGTTAGGCTATAATAATGGATATAAACATAATACTATTTTTGTTTTAGAAGTAACCGGATTTGGAGTTACTTAAATAAGGATTATTATTCGTATGTTATGGAAGGGAGAACTCTGTAAATAAGTAAAAAATAAGTAATATAACAAAACAACTATTAAGGATTGCTCACGATAAAATAATTAATATTATTTTTAAATTAAATGACTATGAATAGTATATATACAAATTTTATTGATTCTTTCAGAATTAAGAAAATAATATTGTTGTAATAAGAATACGAGTTATAAACTATAAAATCTATAATAATTATTTTGGTTATTAAATTTATTTATTAAGTCATATATATATATATATATATATATATATATATATATATATATATATATATATATATATCTATATATATATATATATATCCATATACACATATGTCCGCATTAACAATAAATGATATACAGGCATATATAAGCATACATATGAATAGAGACTTCCATAGACATACTTGTACACATACATATACATGCATATACACATACACATACAAATACCTACACACACACACATATACACATACATATATATCCACATATATAAATACCTATAGATACATACACACATACATATATTTATACACACACACACACACACACACACACATATATATATATATATATACGCACAAACACATACATATGCAAACGAGATATAGATAGCATCAGATAAATACAAACAACATGTACCCATGTATACAAATACATATATGCCCCCCAAATGATTTTAACAATATTTAATCTTTATTGGGCTTAATTGAAACAGCTGTAAAGGACTATGTTTGATTGCTGGTAATAATAAATCTCTATTAAATGCTATATCTCAATTTTCTTATTTCTCATATATATATATATATATATATATATATATGTGTATGTATACATACACCGTTGTTTAAAACCCGTGACTCAAGAAAAACCACACTTATTTATTTGGTAATAGAGAGTGTATATGAATTTCCAATCCGATTCGATATTATAGTGCCATTCCCATTGCAACCGATTTTACCAATCGCTTTCGTACTTGAAAGTTTAGGCATTTGTACAAAAAGAATTGTACGTGCATTTCGTAACTCTTTTTGTATTGAGAGAAAAACAATCACGGATATTTTATGCGAACAACACAAATACAAGATCCTAGTGAGAATAATTTAATTCTCTAAACCTCATCATAGTGGTTTCCTCATAAAAAAAAATGATGTCGCAAAACCTGGTCACGTTTGACTAAATTCATTTTCTAATCGTAATATTTCTGTTGTTTTTAAAAACATCGTAATTAAGATCTCAAGGAAATTTATCTATATCTGTGAAACAAATCAAAAATTGATGCAGTAGAAAAACCTATAATGCAACAATAGTCAAAGCAATACTCGATATTGTGACATTTCTAGTATTTTAAATGGAATTTTCTTATGAATTGACTTGGAAAATCCCAGTAAAATTAATTGAAATGGAATAGTAATATAACTCACAAGGCATAAAGTAAATTTGAATGCTATTAATGTCTTTATTAGCATGGTTAAGTCATCATAACTACGTTGTTTTACAAAAATGTAAGGTGTTTAAACTATCTTAAAAGATGTACAAGGGTGTGCTGAAAAGTTCCTGGCTTTAATGGTATCGCAAAAGGCCTGGTTGGAGGCCCAACATTCCTAGTTCTTTTATAGGGCTAAGAAAAACTGAAGAACTGCTGCAATGTGTGAGTCTGAGAGGGGGATGTGTTGAATAAAATCATAATTAATTAATTAATCCTCTGATTCTTTTACTCAAAACCAGGAACTTTTCAGCACTCCTTCCTTAATGTGAGGGCTCTAATTCTAAAAACTCCGTAAAAAAGCATAAAAAAATAAAAATAAAAAAGCTTATGGAGTAAAAAGAGTTCGAATTCAAAGGTGAAGGTGATCACCTACAAATCTTGGGACATTGATAGCTTTGTAAATGCAAGTAGCAAATTCCTACTTTATATCAAATTAATATTTATGCTTGTCTAATTAATTATCTAAAACCATAAATAACTAAGAAATTTCAAAGCGATTTAAGAATATATTAAAATTGAATAAATTAATGGAATTAAGCAGCAAAAGTTTATTATTCTTAAACTTATTATATGTAAAAAAGATTTATTTTATATATTTGAAAAGAAAAAATGAATATCTGCATTTGAACACGAATGGAGCAAATGAACCTTCAGAATGTTTTTAAGAAATATAAAAAGGTTTATAAAATTTGTGTTTTGCTTTGGTAAATTGCGATCGTATAACTTGTTTTCCATATTTGTTTAGTGTTATCCATCTGTTCGTATTTTTTTTATACCACTCGTCTCCTGATCATCATAATCGGTAGCAAGGGAGAAGCCAAACAAAATACTAGCTGACAACATAGAAGACATGATCAAATTGATAATATGATGCTTTGATTTTCATGTTGGCACCAAATGTATCTCGGGTCTGATCTATGAGAAGAGTCGTATTGTACTTAATGTGTTCCTCGAGAGTGTGAATATTATCAAGCCTTTCCTGTCTCAAACTGGTCGACTCGTATTTGCTGTCCTGCTTCCTGATTGGGATCATCGAATTCTGAAATTCATTTACTGTACCTTATTGCATTTCACGTCTTCATTCGATTTCCTTATATGAATCTTTATATAAATTACTTCTTAGTTTATAAAATTTAGCTGTTGGCAATGGTTTAAGATTTTGTAAAAACTTAGTTTTCATTTTGCTTTTGAGAATGTCTTGGTGGTATTCTTTAGTCTGTAAAAAAAAAAAGAAAGAACTAAAATGAGTGGAGTAGCAGGGAAAATACAGGCGTAAGAGTAATAATAATCTTAATTAAATGACACTGGAAAATTGTAGAACAAGAAGTGGAAGCTTAAATATATTGTAATTGAAACTGTAATAGGAATTTCTACAACATACCTTTCGGGGCTGGATGACGGATAGAAAAAAGAGAAAAAAATGTTCTTTCCCTTATAGAAAACCTCTCAAAATCATGTCTAATTGATATGTTACCCAATGGTTTATACTGAATCAGAAGAAGAAAAATTAATTTTTGAGCACTTTCGCGATGCAGGTTTGTTTAAAGAAGTCAAGAATGAAATTTTTAAATTTGAATTCCAAATTCAGTTGGAATATTTCAAAGATTTCACTTCTTGTGCTTTTCACCGGTTCTGTCGATTAAGTATATTATCACTCCTGCATTCTTCCTGCTACTTAATAATACGAGTTCTGATCAATAAGTATCCGGACTGTAACCATAGTAACGAAGCTAAAGCATGCAGAGTAAAGCCGCTGAGCAGAGATTGACCTTGAACTCTGCTGTACATGCGCACATGGCTTTAACATTCTAGCTCACTTCTGCTGTTTACAGCAGTGCTTGGAAGGAACGTGTGTAGCGTGTGATCGTAGCACTGGCCATGACAGAGAAAGTTGTCATGGCGATACCTGCTCAGAGACCTACGCAAAGTTGCAGAAAGTGTAAGGAGTGGATTGTATGAGCCGCACACAAGTGTACGAGTGGTTCAAACGTTTCCAAGATGGCCGGAAAAGTTTCAACACTGACGAACGTTCCGGGAGACCCGCAATCAGCAGAATTGAGAAAAACATCGCAAATGTGCATGCAGCTGTGAGGGGAAATCGTGGAATCACCATCCGTGAGTTACCAGAGGATGTGCAGATTAGTTACGGTTCAGTTCAGTCCATTATCACTGAAGATTTGGGTATGAGACGCGCCTCGGCCAAGTTTGTGCCAAAACTGCTTTCAGCTGACCAAAAAGACACTCGGGCTTCACTTGCACAACATCTCCTTGATTGCGTCGAAAACGATGAAAAGGTTTTGAAAATTTTGCGTAGGATTCTGAGCGGGTATCACCAAACTTTTGGTAAAATTTTATGTAGATTCTCTGCTCAACTTTCTCTGTCATGGTCAATGCAACGAACACATGCTACACACGTTCCTTCCAAGCACTGCTGCAAACAGCGGAAGTGAGCTAGAACGTTAAAACTAAGTGCGCATGCACGGCAGAGTTCAAGGTCAATCTGTGCGAGGCGGCTTCCCTCTGTGTGTTTTAGTTTCGTTACTATGGCAACAGTTCGTATACTGATTAATCAGACAACGTACATCACTTTTTTGAATTAGTAAATAGAATAAATTGTACATCTTCATAGTTTTAAATATATATATATATATATATATATATATATATATATATATATATATATATATATATATATATATATATATATATATATATATATATATATATATATATATATATATATATATATGTATATATATATATATATATATGTATATATGTATATATGTATATATATGTATATATGTATATATATGTATATATATATGTATATATATATGTATGTATATATATATATATATATATATATATATATATATATATATATATATATATATATATATATATATATATATATATATATATATATATAAAGTTCATTTATTATAAAGAACATATGACTAACCATTCGTTGTAGCTCAATCGTGAGACAAGTTGTGTGAGATGCTGTATCTTTTTCTTCCTTCCTCTCTCTCGTTTCCTTAATCCTGCTCTGAAAGAGATATTTTATTTCTTACCATCTATTGTTGTATTAATGATTAATATAAGTAGTATTGTGTATCATTTCTCTGAAATAAACTATATTTAGTGAAAGGTCGATGTTTGAATAAATATATAGCCTAGCTTTTAAATGTTTTCAGTGTTTTATTGAATAGTAGCCTTGATCTTTCGAGTAAGTGTGCGTCGATGCTCTGTATATGTTTGCGTGTGTGTGTAGGTATGTTGAATGGTGTAGTGTGAATGAGAAGAGAAAGCAGAAAGGAAGCACGTGAGTGTAAAAGAAAAGCATAAACATAGAAATGATCGAGAGATAGGATAGAAAGAAGAGAGATGAAAATAGAATAAGGATAAGGTGAGGAAATCGTGTAGAAAGAGAAGATTCTTGTCGGAAATCAGTTGAGAGAAAGAAAAAAAGACATGAAAGAAAGAAACCAAGAGAAAGAGACTGATATTAAGAAGCAAAGGAGAGACGAAAACTATCCATGGAAAATGATGAATTAAGAATTTGCAAAAGTTTCGTAAATAATTGGGAAAAATAAGAGGAAAATGGAAAAATCATGGAAAGGTCTCCACATAATTCGTTTTTGCATTTGGTTTGCAAGATTCTTGATGTGAATTCGTGCGTTGAAAGAAATCTTGTTGCGTTTTGGGAGGGCCATTATGCTAATAATAATAATAATAATAATAATAATAACAATAATAATAATAATAATAATAATAATAATAATAATAATAATAATAAACACGCACTGGTTCAATATCACTTCTTTATTGTTAGTAAAATTAGTTATATATTTAACCAGATAATGAATCTATCGTTTGTTTAATGTGCTGGTTTAACAATCAATCGGTTGTTTAACCAATACAATAAACAAAGGAACGATTAATTAGTTGGTTAAATATGTAACCATTTGACTAACAATAAAGAAGTGATATTGAACCAGTGCATGTATTTATTATTGGCGTAATGACCCTCCCAAAACAAAACAAGGTATTTACAGCAGTGCAATTTAAAACGAAAAAACCCCAATAACAGTAACAACAATATGGAGAACAACATCGTCATCAGCAACAATATATCAACAACGAAGATTAATTTCAGAGATAACCCTCATCTTTAATACGGAAAGGAGGAATATTGTTAAAGTAGATCTTGAAATATGGTATCAATAAATTCTACTTCTTAGTGTAACAACAACTTTGTCAGCATTGCTAATTTTCATCACAATGAGGTTGGCGAAAACGAAAATTATGGTCGCTATAAAACTTTTAACATTTTGATAGTGACTAAACACTTCCCAAAAACGTTCTAGCCGCGACCATCCCGTCTTTTATTTTTGCTTATTCATACTGTATTGTCTTATCTAACTCTTCTCTTTTTAAAATGGTAATTGTTGTACCCCACCCATACACACACACATGAAGACCTGTGACCTGGCAGAGAGAGTTGCACTCATGGTTGCCTGATCGTGGTGTTCAATTCCCAGACCAGGCGTTGTGTTGTTTTCTTGAGCAAAAAACTTCATTTCACGTTTTTTCCAGTCGCCTCAGCTGTAAATGGGTAACCGTGCTACGGAATAGTCTTCTGACCAGGGGGGAACGCTGGGCTGCTCGCCTTGCCAGTGAAGTGGCATCATTCGAAGGCGGAAGCAATACGAAACGCATTGTGACCAGCGATACATAAAAATATCCAATAGTCTGGTCGATACCATGATGCCGCAGTGTCATATATATATATATATATATATATATATATATACGTATAAGAAGGGATGACCACTATGTGGACATCCAATATGCTAGAAAGAAGTCATCAACGACCCAACCACAAAGAAAAATCATGTTCTCCAGAAAAAACAATTCAGCAAACACCAGAGTGTAGGCGGGCAGGACAAAATGAAAAATATACAAAATAAAGAATTAATTGTGTACTGGTTTCGCCATCAACTCTTTTACTTACGTAAAAACATCCGTGGTTCTTCAGTACAATCGTTCTGAAATCAATGTAATTTTCAGAACTATACACGAATTGTCTTCATAAAATTTGACGTGCGTATGGTTCTACCGATTACATTGGGGTTATTTTGAAATGTCCCAACTCTGCTGAACTGTTTCCGAAATTTAGCGCGAAATTTAGCGCGCCAAAATAAAAAAAGGCGGGAACTTAGTTTCCAATCCAATATATATATATATATAAATTTAAAAAATGGAGGCAAACGCAGGTGTTATTCAAATCATTTATACTTCTAACATATACTTCGAAAATATTATCAGGGATTACTTAAGGCGGCGAGTTCACAGAACCGTTAGCACGCCGGGCGAAATGCTTAGCGGTATTTCGTCTGCCGCTACGTTCTGAGTTCAAATTCCGCCGAGGTCGACTTTGCCTTTCATTCTTTCGGGGTCGATAAATTAAGTACCAGTTAAGTACTGGGGTCGATGTAATCGACTTCCACCTTCCCCCATAATTTCAGGCCTTGTGCCTACAATAGAAAAGATTATCAGGGATGACTTACCTCCACTCCCTAAAACACAGAAATCTAGTTCATAGAAGCTAAAGATTAAGATGTAAGCAAAATTGTGTTTAACATAATTTATTTGTGCAGTGGTTCAAGGTTGAAGAATAGGAATTAAGCGCTTCAGTGCCAATATAGAGTGGGTTATGAACGATAGTCTTGTGATAGAATTGGCCGCCTATGAGCGGGTATAGACGCGTTTCACTATCTTTATTTTCCAGAACTCTAAAATAATTATTGTCAAAATTTGTATCAAGTAGAAAAACAATTTATGTTTGGTACAATTTTGTCTTAGCCTTTTGCAAGGAAGAGGTCAAGTAAACTAGTTCTTTAGAGTCATAAAGATACCAAAACCAATCATTTCGATCCAGATATCAAACTGTCGACGTGGGTCGAGTTGGAAAGCAAAACTAAATGCATAAGAGTATGACCTCAATTATTTATTTATTCATCAATTAATTTCAAAGTTTAAATGGTATGTAATATTTCCAAAACTGTTTCAATGACAAATATATTTTAATGGTTTTAACTGTCTAAAAACCGCTTCGTCGAACTTGATCAGACAGATGAGATTATATGGGGATGGATGCGAAATTTCACCTCATTCTATAGATTACTGCTTCTTACATTTCTCCATGACATAAAAAGTATTTTGTTATATATCTCATACATTTTTTCATAGTAAACCGTATCATTTTATTATATAAAGTAAGAATGTTTTATTATGCAAAAAGGCAATTTTTGCTTTTACAAATGTACGTTTTCCTTTTAAAAACTTCGATTTAGTAATTTTTCATATATTCTTTTATTTCAGTTGTCTCGTTAATGAAATCCGCAGAATATTCTCTTTACTTGATAGCATGTTGTCGACTTAATGTGACAGTCCCATAAAAGGGAAGAATGCTTCTGTTATTTAGCCCTAGGAAACACCGTTTCTTGTTGGACTTGACACTTTGAAAACATAAGGACACAGGAAATGTGTCAAGTCCAACAGGAAACGGTGTTTCCTAGGGCTAAATAACAGTAGCATTCTTCCATTTTATGGGACTGTCACATTAAGTCGACAACATACTATCACTTTATTGTGCTGCTACTGCATAAATCTCTTTGAGAGATTTAGAAATATACTATTTCTATTCTCTTTATTTCATCACCAAAATTTTCCCTTCACTACATTTATCGACCTTATTTTAATTTACTAAAACTATTTTGTCTTTATCATATTCATAGTATCTTAATTGTTTCGAATATTTCTGAAACTTAACGAGATCAAGCTCGGAAATACAATCGTTTTGTGATTATTGCGAAAGATACTAATTAAAAGGCTCAACAATACAGTGAATCTTCTTGTTCCTTTGTTCTGTAGAACAAAGCATCTACATTGAGAAAGATACGTATCACGGCTTATGTGAAATCTTGGAGTGTTTCATCATTTTTCCCTTGGACAGATATCTGATTGAGTAAATTGAAACAACCAGTATGTCATCCATTGAATAAACTACCTCGAAGATGCTTGAAAGTCAACAGAATCGTTAAAACAATTGATTGAAAAGAATTGAACATTATTAAATCTGGCAATGAAAACAACACTCCCAAATATTTCCCATTACACAATAGTACTTGAAACAATTTCAGATATCAATTTGATGAAGTCATATTTCTTCAGTTTTGTCTATTATATAAACTTTGTTTTACAAACGACTCATTACTTGTTTGACTTTGCGAATAATGATTCACGTAGGATGCAAGTCAAGTCGGTGGGAAGGTCGCGGGAGGCTTTCGAGGCCAATACTGGACGGACAGGCTCCGCTGTAGTCACTGCTAGGAAATTTTGGTTTTGGGTTTGGTGTTCTTGTTTCAGTTCTTTAATTTCTTTTTGTCTGCCTTCTCGAAGAAGGATGAAAATGACCGGTGAGCGCTATGTCACCAGGCTTCGTAATTGACGGTTGTATTAGATCAGTGGCGATGGTCAATGTGACAAATGCTAAAAGAATCCTTATACCTTTTGTCCACTGCCCTAGATAATGGGGACCGGTGATGAGTTCACCTGCGATACAATTTTGACCAGGTAATGGTCCTCTATCTAGGAAATATTCTCTGCTTCTTACGGCTGCAATTTTAACTGCCTACCTTCAATGTTGTTGACATTAAAAATGTGAAGTCTTCAAAGTAAGTTGATAACAAAGATAAAACAGTAGATGGCTAGGATGAGTCAGGGACGGCGCTCACTCAAGAAATCGTAGGTGGTGAAAGTAAATAATCCATGACTTTCAGCTGCACAAGAAGGTGACCAGCACAACGGCTCTGTACACGGCGAGCTCTGTACCTTTCCTCAAATGTTTCTTGTTCCAGACTCTATTGTACAATCTTCACTGTTTGACGTCAACTGCTTTATTGATCTTGGCATACGACCAGATGATACATCATTCGAGATAACTACAATGGTAGACACTGTTTCACTGATCGTTATAATGTCTTCCTGAGATGTGAACATTTGCTTTCTAGTCTGAAGAGATCGACAGTATCTGCAAATTTGGATGTTATAGCCATGGAACGAATGAGTTCAAATGATTTTTTTTTATATTAAACACTTTTACAAACTGAAACAATTATGAAATAATAAATATAAATGTTCTTCTACTAAAAAATACATCCTACAAGTCTTCTTCTGTTCATTAGACAGTATCTTCTTGTAATGTTGACCAAATAGTTTAATAGTCAGTAAAAGTATTAGAATTGTTGAAGCGTTAATCTACTGTCCAACATACTATTTTGATGGTATTTCATATCGAGGCTAACATTACGTATAATTTGTAAAGCGATGGATTACCATTAAAGACAGACTGGGATTGCTTTTCACTCTTCCAGCCCAACAAAATCAAATCCCCAATCATTGTGAATCCATTTATCATCAGACAATTTATTCGATTATGTGACTCGAAAAAAATTCAATAAGATGAGCGGATCATGTCTTTATTGTAGCTGTTCTCACGCGAAGCTGAATTCAACCCCAACAAATAACACAAAAAGAAAAACGAAACAGATTTCACACTGATGCTTCTACTCATGGTAGCTGGTCGTTTTTGCCTTGTAAAAACCTATTTCTATTTAGGTGTATAGTACTCTGCCTATATACAATGCTATGCCGGGAACAGTATATGAATGTTATCACATGTACAAAAGCAAGCATTGTGATAGCTTACGTCCTAAATATATTTCTGAGAACTTAAAGGTGGACAGAAGTGGAATAAGACACACTTCTATTCATATTAATTCTGTAATGAAATGAATGAAATGCTTCAGCTGTGAACTTTCACAGACTCCCTGCATCAATTCGTCAATAGTATATTGCTATAAGTTTGAAGTAGAACTTATTTACTATTCCAAAATTATTTTAACCCTTAGAACATGAAGTGAAGAGAGATTTTCTGTGAACTACGAATGTTGTTTCTATTTTGTTTGTTATCTGTATCTACGACGACCGATGGCTATTAGTTTATGCTAGGGAGGAAATCCAATCACATTTGGATTCATGTCCTTATACACAACCACACACTTCCTCTACTCTCTATGCAACTACTGGCTATTGGCTGTCTACCAATGTCTGCACATCAAATTAACTCGGAAAAAGTAGTCTGCAGCTGGTGTGTAAACCTACACAACTCTTCATGGCAGTCAATATTTGAAAATGTACTAATGAGTAGCTTTTAGAATAATTAGATGAAAACATTTGCAAATTATAAGAAAATGTCGAACTGTATTTCTTGCATAAGATCTTACCATGTTGGCCAATATTGAAATTTTGGAACTTACGAAAGCTTGATGTTATTGCTTTTGGCTTTTAGAAATTAAGAATTTTTTAAAGTATCATTGGTAATGTCTGGGGAAATTACTGGAACGTGTGAAATATTGCTGTTATAGAATGTAAGCCATTTGGTGGAGCATTATCTTACAAGCAGCATTAGTCGCCAATTGAAATACAGGTGTTTCTCTTAACCAAGAAGTTCACATGTATATTTATTACATCTATTATGGTAGTTACTAAATCAAATTATATTTTTCACCTTCTTTAACAAAAATATCTTAAGAGGCAATCAATGTAAAGAAACTAAAGGGACTAATGGAAAATGATGGACTATTTTATGTTTGCATTCTAAAACTTACTTCCGTTACAGGAATTATAATTTGTTTCTCTATTGGACATTGCGTGATCTAAATTATTCAAAAATATGAATAGCTGAGTCAATAATGTACAATATAACTACTGAATAGGTTGGTGGTTCATATCCTCCCACAGGCAATGCAAAGTATTTTCAGCCACGACCCTGTAAACAGCAAAACTCAAAATTAAGGAGGGAGGGATTTCAACAACATCGCCAAACCTGCGGACGAAAACTCCGCCCAAGTCACACGCGTATTGTCTGTAAAATCGACACAGCGAGGGTTGTAGTCGTAACTACATTATGTATGGGACTAAGATGGGATTGTTACAACTGAGACGATTTGGATTATAAGTCTGTGCCACCAGGCTTGAGACAGGATTAAAAAACGCACAAGTATCCTCATGGTAAAAATTATTGTAAGCAACAACAGCTCTGCGAAATCAAGAGTTTTTCATTAGGTAGTGATTTGCATTTAAGCCCCGAAAAGATAAAAAGAATAATGGTATAAATTCCTTGCTTCCTTCCGATTGTTTGAACTTTATGTTCCGCCTAGGCGTTATATTATAGATGTGAACGATTTCTATATAGAACGAATCATTGGAGACCTGGTGATTCCAAATGATTTGGCAGAGTTCAATATCAAGAGAGTATGTTTATTTCACTGGTATAGAATTTTTGTGTCATATGTATTTCAAAGACTTTATTATCATAATTTTTATATTTATTCTAAAACATTTAATTATGTGTTTAAGTTGACTAGAACACTAAAATATGTTAAAAATATATAAGATTTACGAGTATGTACCGAAAACTATATTAGTATTATAAAATAATTTTATTACAATTTACGTCTAATTAATACGTTACAATGGTAAATACAATTCGAGGTATTTTTTTTTTCAAGTTCATGCGCTTTAATCCCGAATATACTGAATAATGTACATTACATTAATGTATAGGATAATACCTTATTTATAAAACAGAATTACTACGAGAAAAATTGAAAGGCGCGAAAGTGAGATTTTGTATTTTAAGCGCGCTTTGCTATTTATTCAATGAAAAGAGACTTTCTATTTCTAAAATCAAAACCAGTTAAATAGAAGTATTAAAGTGGAACAATTCCACTAATATGCTGCAGCTAGACAAGTTTAAGGATTCTTTTTCCAGTGCTCTAAACTGTATCAGGTGTTCAAGCCTACACCTATCCATGATGTCGTTATTCATGGGTCAGTGATTTGGTATTGGTGGTGTACTTATGAATCAAGCTACAAATGTTAATTTTGGAAAAAGACATAAAATACTGCATTAAAAAAAAAACTATTTCTATACATTTATCGAATCGTCGCAGTACATACGAATGCATATACACATAAATTTATGCACACAAATATACATACATTTATGGAAAAAGAACAAACAATCCGAAATGTATGAAAATTCTTTGATTCCTTCATTCCATTGTCTAACTCAGGTATTATTTTTAATACGGAGCTTATTAAGGTATATGTGCATAAGCAAACGAAACAATAACATCCCCTTTTCCTATCATTGGCAAGTAACTCTTAACTTACACCACTCGTTGCATCCTTGATGGAATAAGCAAAACGTCTGTGGAAAGGAAGCAGAGAGAAATATGTTGAGCAGTGTTTTCTGCTTGCTGTATCGCTATCTGAGAATATTTTTTAAAATTTGTATGACGATAAGGAATACTGATTGGTCTCATTTTTCAACAATCGCGCTTCTGACTGTCGGATTTGCGTAAATAATTTCCAAAATCGCCTTCAAACCACTTTCAGCTTTCTGAAACCTTTTCGCAGATAATCAGATAGGGAACAGCGATACTTGTTATATATTTTCATGACCTCAAAACTTGTGTGAAGAAAGAAATAAAGTCTTCCTCTAACCGGAGAGCTGGTACTCTTACCGACGCCGAAAGAATGAAAGGCGACACTGATCGGCAGGGGATAAACTGGACAATGTATTTCCTGGATATCTAAGGCGTTCCAGGTATGGACTGGCAGCATTGTCAGAACTTCGGAAGAAACACTTTGCCGTGCCTCTTCCAACACTTTGCGTTCTAGTGGCAATACATGCGATGAAACTGGCACTAAGGTGTAATGGCCATCGTCTTTGCTTTTCCCTGACACAAAATCAGTTGTGAAGAGAGGAGACTTACAAGTACAGTAGCAAACTGTTCTTCTTCCAAAGAAGTACAATGTACAATATATTTAAGACTTTACGACTAGAATCTTCTCTTGTGTGTGCAAGTGATGTAGACCTCCTAATAATTCGGAATTGGTATACTTTACCAAGTCAAAATATAGGAATTATATTGTAATTAAAGTGATAAATTTTGGTTGGAATAAAATGGATTTATTTGCAAATAGCATGAATATATAAGTAAGCACATCATGTAAATACATGTAAGTTGGCGATGGTGTTCTGAACCAAAACAACAAAAATATGTACACCAGAACAGCTTAATGTTCTGGAAATAAGGCAGTCATTATATTTGTTTGCCAATATTGGACAGAATATCTATTTCTCTGCGGCAATGAATCTGCAATGGAATATGTGTGCTTATCGACTCGATCAGTAAGGCTTCGACAAGCTGTAACGACGTTACGTTTCCTCAGGGGTTCTCTAATTGTCTCCCTTACGTGTCAATGGCAATAGATATTTAATCATCGCGATATGTTTTCATTTTACAGAATATTAGAATGAATATTTCTTTTAAAATTTCGATCGATTGAATAAGTTTTCACTCACACAACAGTTAAATTTTACTTTGGATGATACATTAGGTCGTCTCAATTAATCCTTATTTGTTTTATTCTCCAGCAATTAATGTACAATTTAATATGGCTGTTTAATCAATTCGTTGTTGCTGTTATTTAGTCCTATGTCAACACTAATTCAACTGAAATTTGATCAAACATGAACCAGCATTGATTACTAGGTCTTTTGTATGGATCTCACTGCACTATCCAATGGGTCAATTCTGTTTTAAAGCTACTGTGTGTAATTTGAAGGAATTTTTCTGCTATCGCTAGCGGGCCAAGTGACTGTAATGAGGTTTCATGCGTTGATGATGCTGAGATGCTGAAAGGCGAGAGTCGCAAAAAGCATCAAAAGCAAAATTAGCAACCTGTGAATATTGTTTTCCATTTACAGGATATAATAAAAATTCTCAGGATATTTTGTCGAATAAACTTTCACCAAAATACTCCAGAAATTATATAATGTTCTTCGAATTTCCTTACTAACACAGATACACACACACACACACACACACACACACACACACACACACACACACACACACACACACACACACACACACACACACACAGGGGTAAATAAGCCTGGAAAAAATTGTTCATGCGAGAGAAGTGAAAAAGAATACCAGTCAAATATGCAGTTTAACGTGAAAATATGGACAATAACAAATGGCCGAAACGTACTGTAAGCGAATATATATATATATATACATATATATATATATATATATATATATATATATATATATCTATATATATCTATATCTATATATATATATATATATATATATATATATATATATATATATATATATATATATATATATATATATATATATATAGGTATGTATGTATGTATGTATGTATGTATGTATGTATACATGTAAATAGAAAGGAAGCAAAAACTGAAGATTTGCAGACGATGAATATTTAAGTATAAATATATTTCTATTTCTATAGATCAAACTTACACAAAGTACAAACGACAGAGAAAATTAAAATGGAGCAGGTAAGTCCGACAGCTTGTAACTTGTGACACCTTACCTCCTCTCTTTTAATTTTCTCTGTTGTTTGTACTCTGTGCAAGTTTGATCCATCCATCCATCCATCCATCCATCCATCTATCTATCTATCTATCTATCTATCTATCTATCTATCTATCTATCTATCTATCTATCTATGTGAATGGACAGTTGACATATCTGCTCCAAGTAAGTTGGCTTTATTTTTGTAGAAAAAAAAACTGTTTGTTGTTGAATATTTTTTGTCAAAGAGGTGTTTAACATCTTCTCCTTCAACATAAGAAAATCTTTTAAGAGGAAATTCCCCACATGTGGTTGAATTTCTAAAATTAAAAAAAAAAAAATTTCTTCGGTTTTCTTTGCCATCTTCTAAATGAAAATGGCTAAACCAAACCAGGAAGCCAGCATTCCTCTCATCGACTTCCCGCCACTTCCAAAGCCAGAGGTGAGAAAGGCTGAAAAGAACGTCGTTCCGCTTGAACGCACAGCGAAGAACGCCAGTCTGGCCGTAGAAGATACCAACGAAAAAGTCAAGACAACGTTTACTACTACAAAATACTGCCGCTACCACTGCCACTACTACCACCACTATCACTACCACAACCAGCTTGAACACTCAAAGTAATTTTGCCGCAGCTTTAAAGCTGAAGAAAAGAATTATGTCCTTTTCGAAGGTATAGTAAGGCTCTAGCATTAGACCGAAATAGAATAGGAGACATAAATAGAAGGAGACCTAGTTAAGAAATTAGAAGAGGCACTTAGAACTGGCATCGCATCCAAAGTTCCGGCAGCGAGGTTGGCCCTCGAACAACACTTCAACGCCAAACACGAAGGATGCGTTGCCAGAGCTAGAATGCGTGCTCTGAAGAACGAAGGAGTTGGAGCCGCCCGAGAGGCCCGAATGGCGGAGGTGCAATGAGGCAACAAAGCCCCCATTAGGTCTCTGACAGATGAGCAAGGGCGCGAATTACTCGAGCCCGAAAGGATGTGTGAGGCCTTTCAACAACACTGTTCGGGACAACTGGTTGGTCAGAACGCAGAGTGGACTTTAGTGCCTACCTGTATAGCCTGCCACGACTCTCGGCAAGAGAGGCGGAGTGTTGTGAAAAACCCATCACAGCCGAGGACGTATGGAATGCGATGGCAGGCTGCGCGAGTGACAAATCGCTAGGCTCAGATGGTCTGCCCTACGAGCTCTATTGTCATATGCCAGACTTGTTTGGAGGCGTCTTGGCAGCAGTCTACTGCAACTGGCAGCAAAGTGGGAGTGTCCCCGTTTCTGTGAAGCGAGGAGCGGTGGAACTGCTAAAGAAAGATCCAAGCAAGGGGAACGTCATAGATAACTCCAAGCCCATCATTCTGCTCAACGCAGATTTGAAGATTTTGGCCAAAGTGCTAACCGAGAGGTTGGCGCTTGTTATCGAGAAACTGGTTGAAAAGGCGCAAACGTGCGGTGTGCCGGGCAGGAGTATCCATGACAACCTCCATCTGATGCGCTACATCATAGACATGGTAGCTAAGAAACTTGGCATGGGTGGACCGCTGATAAATTTGGATCGATCGGGTAGACCATTGCTACTTAGAGGCTGTCCTTAGAGCGGCTGGTTTCGTTCCCATCTTCCGCGGTTGGATCGCTGCCTTATACAGCGGCATCCGCTCGGTAGTTCGCGTAAATGGTCATCTGTCCAGACTATTTAACATCACGCGTTCGGTCCGTCAAGGATGCCCCCTCTCGTCGCTTCTGTACGTATTGACTCTAGAGCCACTACTGTGGAAGCTGGGGACGCTGATGGGCATCCCGCGAGAAATCGCGGATGCGGGAGGAGCGTGTCTGCGTACGCGGATGACGTCACCGTGATAGTGTCGAACCACAGGCATATCGACCTGGTCAGCGAGACACTAAAAGAATACGAAGCGGTAATGGCAGCGAAAATTAACCGGGAAAAGTCAGCGGGCTTGTGACTTGGCACCTGGAGAAGCAAGCCCATGCCGTCCAACAGCGTCTCCATCGTGTGACGCTGGACCGACGGACCGGTTAAATTGCTCGAATCTGGCGAATGTGTGAGTGAGCATGTGTGTGTTTCAAATGAGGGTGGATTAGTATATACATATAGGCGCATGTACGTGGGTGTGCGGGCACACACGTGTATGTGTGGACTGGTGCACTTACGCGAATACTATGGACATTTTTACTCCCTTACCTTTACTCCCTCCCCTCACTTAGCAGTCATTCTAATAGCTCTTTTGTCTTAATAACAGTCAATCACAGTAATTTCCCTTTGTTTTAACGGCCATTTTCATAGCATTTTTTTCGATGGCCAGATAACTGAAGAGATGGCGGCGTGGGTTTCCGCCCCGACATCCGAAACTCGGAGTTTTATCATAGCTACCGAATAATTGCCACATATTATTTACGGATATATATATATATATATATATATATTTCTCTATTTGCTTTTGTAATGAATCGGCAATTATGAAAGTAAATTAGTAGTTCTTTTCACATCTGGTTATATATTTCACAGAAATTTTGTTGTTTACAACTCGATTTTCCGTCTGAAAAATGTAGTGTATATAAAGCAAAATATATTCACTTCACTAGAAAACAAATCGATGCATTGAACTGCTTCATATGCATTTTATTGTTAAAGAAATATGAAAGGATTTTAGTCGCTGTTGTCTTCTGTCTTTACAGCTAAGCAACCAATATATATATATATATATATATATATATATATATATATGTATGTATATATAAAAGTATATATATATATATATATATATATATATATATATATATATATATATATATATATATATATATATATATATATATATACATATATATATGTATGTATGTATGTATATATATATGTATATATATATATATATATATATATATATACTTTTATATATATGTATATATAAAAGTATATATATATATATATATATATATATATATATATATATATATATATATATAGATGTATGTATATATCTATATTATACATTTATACATACTACTCCTGGGTGACTACATATTCTTTAAAAGGTTTGCTATTTATTCTCTAATGGAAGAAAATATATTTTGAAAATTTCATTGAAATTCACAAAGCATTGATGGCAGGCGAAAAACACAATAATAGAAAGAAATGTAAATTCTCTCGGTGAATTGTAATTATTTTCGTTTTATTTAATTCATGTTTGGTACTGTATATATATATTTTTTAAGAATGAGAGCTTTCTTTTTATATTTCAAGTATATTCACTCCAGGGACGTACGATCTTCAACATGTCTTCGCTCA
>NC_142929.1:1447500-1462500 GCF_046866305.1 Octopus bimaculoides
GTAATTCGTGTTGCCCAAATGTAAAGAAAATCATGAAAACAGTGAAACGATGTGTATTCAAGGGTCTGGTTTGTTATTTTCATTGACTATTTTACTATTAACCTTACTTTGTTATTTGAAACCGGTTGTTGTTGCAAGTAGCAGGATCCGTATATTAGACGAAGAAATGATGTGCTGACTGAGAGAACCAAGGATGAAACTGAAGTCGAGATTTAACAATTACATAATATTGAAGCTCAATGACCAAAATGCAAATTACGATCAAAATATATTTGTGGCAGGTGTTTTGTTTGATCTGCGGTGATGACTGAGTTGATAAATGAAAAAAAATTTTGAGCTTCGTGAAAGAGTAACTAAACGCATCCGCGAACAATCAACAGAAGATTCTATTATTGCAAATAGAGTTTAACTGTGTTGGTCTTTTACAAATAATAACAGCCATGATTACATACTGAAAGAGATATATTGTTTGGATTTTGCAACAATCGGTGGTTGGTCCATCATAACAGGAAAGAATTGTGCTATATTCGTGACGACAGAGATTCCTGTTGACCATCTACCATATGTGTTAACCTTTTTATAGGATATAAGAAGATTCTAGAAGATTGGTCACACAATGGTTGACGCTGATTCGTTGCTTAATAGGGCGATCACGTGAAACTGCTGTGGTTTGATGGTAATGCGTGACCAATTACCTAGGGTTCCGTTTCCAATCACCGCTACTTGTATAAGCAGTTACAACATATTCCATCGTTTTATGGTATATACTAGCTTTTGACAAAACTAAATCCACAAACACGACAAAGTTGTGAACTTTGCACATTGAAATCTTTACTTCTGCTGTTCACCAGAAGAAAAGAATTTATACGATGGAATCGTATAAGGGTTATATAGAAGTGGCCAAGACACAAAACAGTGGGATGTGATTGTTTACATAGAAAGAAGGAAAACATTACAAAATAGTTGAATCCCAGAGAATAAAAATATTAATAGATAGCCTGAAGAATATCCAAATATATTTTCTAAGAATAGGATATCTAGAATGTAAAAGACATTTTTATATGTACATGAAATTTTTACTTGATAAAACCACAGACACAACAAAAAATCGATTTGATACTGGTGCACGCACACACCAATGCACACGGACACCTGCAAATACGGACACGGATCTTTCATATAAAATATACTATAGCAGTTAGTATCATATTAGTGTATTAGAAATGCACTAAACTCTGCACCTATTTAATATTTTAGAAATTGTGTACAGTTATGTCAGGAGGCTACACAAAAAGTTATTAATTTCAAATTTTGGCTCAAGGCCAGAAATTTCGGTAAAGGGAATGAATGAATTACATCAACCCCAATACTTATCAGCTATATATCTTATAGATCCAGAAAGGATAACAAGCAAAGTCGACCTCGATGGAATTTGAATTCAGAACGTAATGTCGGACGAAATGCTGTTTAGCATTTGGCTGGAGCGCAAATGATTCTGCGATCTCACCACCTTGTACGCAAAATAATGAGAATTGAAATAACAATTATAAACATTAAATATATATGCATTATTTGTCGAAAAATGAAGGGTAATTAAAAAAGATTTAGGAGAAACCATTTCTATTGCTTAACATATTTCTTTCTACAGTATATTCTTCATAAAATTTCAGTATTGGCATCCTCGATTTTGAAAGGGGAGAAGCAAAACAAAACTTCGCATAAATCAAGAAATAGAAATACTATCTGAAATTGGGAAATTGGAAAATCAAACCTCTGATCAGTTGACAAATTCTATACTGCATATTTTATAAATTCATACAATGAAGTGCATTGCATCTTACTGTATAAAGAATACAGTAGATTTCAAGAAATTTGTAATGCATCCTTATGTGAAGAAATATTCAAACACATGCAGACATAATCTTTTTCTCTATCGAGCTGTAAATATTTGTATCAATCGATAAATCAATCTCTCTGCATGTATGCAAACATCTAAGTTATTTATTCTGCGATATGTATAAATAGATCAAAATATGTATTTACACATCCAAAGAAAAGGCTGATGAAATCAGCGCATATGCGCACACCTACTCAGACGTACAGACGCATGAATACATATCTATCTATCTATCTATCTATCTATCTATCTATCTATCTATCTATCTATCTATCTATCTATCTATGTTTGTGCGTGTGTTTGTATGTTTACACGTAGAGAGACAGATAAATAGATAGGCAAAATACAAAATACAAACACGTGGAAGATTAGGGGTCAAATAGGACACAAACAAAATATTATATGAAGTTAAAAAACAACAACACTTGACTGAAAAAGAATAGACATGTAGAGGAAAACAATCAATCAAAGAAGTGTGCAATGGAAATATAGACACCGTTGAAGGTAATATGGCATTGCCACCGATAACAACTCCAACAACAGCAACGGCAACAACTACTTCGGGTTCGGAGCCAACAGAAAAAATACACGAGAGGCGTGAACACAACTAGCACTCAAGTTCGGCGATGTATTGGATCGGTTGGAACTACCTTTAAGCGGCACCTGTACAACCACAAATCCTCGTTTAGGGTTTCATATCCGACAAAATCAGGACAACATATTATTAAGGATTTCCTTTACGTAATCAATTTACAGTTGCCTCGGAAATACGTGTAAGAATGTCGTAAATAAGTACTTTAAAACCCTACACTCCAGTTATATTTTATATCTATCTATCTATCTATCTATCTATCTATCTATCTATAGACACACACTCATATATGTATGTATATATATATATATATATATATATATATATATATATATATATATATATATATATATATATAAGTTTCCGTGTACAGGAAACTTTTTTCCTACTTCTTAACACCACTTTCCTCGAATAATGGAACTGCAACTACAATATCTTTATATATTTTATAGTTTTATTTCTACTTTCATTCTCCTATTTTCCTCTATATTCCCTATTGCCCCCTTTTGCATAATAATTTGTTATTTCAAACTCTACTATTTCCCTCTATTTAACCATCTCACATCGTCTCTGATGAAGGGATATCCATAATATCCCAGAAAGAGCTGTAAGACTATATTTATATCTTCTTCCTTATAAATGTCCTGAAAACTCCCCACACCCTTACCTATGTTATCTAATTTTGACTAATATATATATATATATATATATATATATATATATATATATATATGCATGCTAATACAAGACTCACATTAGACTCCTCACCCGTATCACTATCGAACCAAGAGTTTAACTACTATCTCTTCACAGCACTTACTTAGCGTTACCTGTCATTCTTTGGGTCTTCTAGATACCAATACCTCTCATATATATATATATATATATATATATATATATATATATATATATATATATATATATATATATCAGCATGACCACAGCTTTGAAGTTGAAACATTTTAAAGATTTATATATACACACACACAAAACATCGTCGCTGCAATCACCACTGCTACCACTATTACCACAGCAATTACAACAACAACAACAACAACAACAACAACAACAACAACAACAACAACTACTACTACTACTACTACTACTACTACTACTACTACTACTACTACTACTACTATAGCAGAAGTGAGGAGAAAGTAAGAATAACAATAGGAAATGTGGAAAATTTAAAAAGCGTACTGAAATATCTAACACCATTACCAGGAAAATCTCCTGCGTTGCTAAGGTCTGGTAAAATAAATTAAGAAGAGAGAAAATAAACGAAGAAATATTGTAGAATTGGATAAAAATGCAGGACTCGAAGCTAGCATTGTAGCGTTATTAAATGCGGAATAGAGTCTTGCTGTATTGGAAAAATATATATAAAAAAAACAAACAAACAATATCAAGAGAAAAGATTTGGTAAAGCTTACATTAGGAAAGTCATCAGAGAATCACAGGCTTCTGACATATTGGCACTCCGCCGAATCCAGGGACGAGGGTTCCAAATGATGCGATCAACTGGATATTCTACCCGTCACAAACTCAAACACGCGTACCCTTAGTTTCGACGGAGATTCAGGCTGACAATAGAATGTGATCAAGCTGCACCATTCATTGATGTCAGCTGACTGGACTGAAGCAACTTGAAATGAAGTGTCTTGCTCAAGGACACAATGAGCCGCCGGAAATCGAACTCACGACCTTACGATTGTGAGCCAAATACCCTTAAAACTAAGTGACGCTCCTTCATGTGCTACTATACCATTAGATGTCCCACGGAGACAATGAGATGAAGGAGAATACGACAAGCTAAATTCAGTGCAAAATTGATTGATCACAGCCATATTTAAATAACAACATTAGATCCATGGATCTCTTATATATATATATATATATATATATATATATATATATATATATATATATATATATATATATAGAGAGAGAGAGAGAGAGAGAGAGATGACTTTATTAGATGTTTACTGATGGAGGTGAATATTATCGAAATAGACAGCATATAGTACAATTACTTTAGTACAATATTTTGTTCATGGACTTCTTCGTACATATCCTGATTTAATAAAGAAGTAACAGAAACATTATTTTAAGCTAAAGTACTTCCCAATAAGATTGAGAAATTCGATCCTCGAATCATTGAGAAATATAGAATCTTAATCAAATCAACGTGACCTGGTGATATTCAGTACGATTTCTATTGAAGAATTTATCAGCTTCGAAGAATCACATATTTAAAAACATAAACCCAGTTGATTTTCGGCTACGAATGAAATTTAGAAAATGTTTCCAGCAGTCTTTTACCCAGAACAGATACGTGTAAAAAGCTAAACAGAAAAATGTATGCAACAGTAGTTCATTTCACAATATCTCTTAGTTAAATTCCTTGTTATCAAAAACAGATATTTCAGGAAGATATTGACTTTAAAGACTATGTGGGAGGAATTATTGATAACCCATCTCACATTAATGAAGTAACGAAACTCAATATCAGACAGGATCCCACGCAGCAGTTAATGCGAAGTATTGATTATAGAGAAACGCGATAAAGATACAGAACTTATATATGGATATTATTGAAAATGGTTTAAATAATTATCATCATAATTTAGTTGAATATAAACATTCCAACTGAAGATGGTGTAATTTATTTTTCTGCGACTATATAAGAGCCTGGTTCATACACACGACAATGTTTCTCGTCTCTTGTCAAATACCTCTTTATATAACAACCTGTCTCTCTTTTCTTCCATCTCTTCTGTAAATATGTCTCTCCCACCGCTAACATGCTCACTAACTGCCCTGAAGCTATAAATCCTTTGAAAGCCCTACTCACAACTGACCCCTTAATGTCATCTCAGCTTTGCTGTTTCTTTCATTCCATGCCAGCTTTGGTTGGAATCAAGTTCGACTAGCCAACTATGGTAAAGTGCTGTTCTTATATTGTTTTTAAATATTATGTATCATATGATGAAAGCGTTTTTTAGATATGATGTAATATACTTATTAATTCATTAAAGAAATCCGCTGGAGACAACTGTAATGAAGTAACGCATATCCATCGTTTTGGTATTTAATTATTTGTTCATAATACTCTTCACTGAGTTGGAGGCGCAATGGCCTAGTGGTTAGGGCAGCGGACTCGCGGTCATAGGATCGCGGTTTCGATTCCCAGACCGGGCGTTGTGAGTGTTTATTGAGCGAAAACACCTAAAGCTCCACGAGGCTCCGGCAGGGGATGGTGGCGAACCCTGCTGTACTCTTTCACCACAACTTTCTCTCACTCTTACTTCCTGTTTCTGTTGTGCCTGTAATTCAAAGGGTCAGCCTTGTCACACTCTCTGTCACGCTGAATATCCCCGAGAAAATACGTTAAGGGGTACACGTGTCTGTGGAGTGCTCAGCCACTTGCACGTTAATTTCACGAGCAGGCTGTTCCGTTGATCGGATCAACTGGAACCCTCGACGTCGTAAGCGACGGAGTGCCAACAACTCTTCACTGGAATCCCCACCAGTCGGATATCCTGGAGTAGGCCCAATAACGTACGCCCATTGCAACATAGACTTTTGAAGTAACCCCTACGCTATTAAAATACTGATAAGGATTAAACTCTCTGAATCCATAACTGAATGTTTCATTGAATGTACTTCGGTATCCATGATATTTCTTCGAGCAAAGGGTGGTGTTTCTACCCTTTGAAATCAACTTCAAAAGATAGAAGTTGATTTCGACCCTACCTGGTGCCTATCATTTAAATACCAGATTCCTTTGAATCCTGAATATTGTGTGTATATATATATATATATATATATATATATATATATATATATATATATATGGTGGTTGTCTACTCCTTATGTAGAATTTGGTCATCTCCTGTATCTATACCTTAGAACCATCATGGCATCTGATGTGACTTTTTAAACCAGACACTGACATAGATTGCATATCCGATTTGAACCACTAAGAGCTGCAGTTATGTTCGGATCTTTGTATATCTTAAAATATCTTTTGAGGCCTCTGTTAGATTTGCAGACCTTCTGACATACGTTGCATTGAAAGTTGTGAACAGACGTTTAGGTAGAATAGTTGAAAGGTGTGCACAGACATATAGGCAGAATAGTTGGTAGAAGTTCGTTTTCCATGGGTTTAGCCCCAGGAGAAATCGTCTCCAGCTGGCTATACGACAGGATCTGTGTCCTTATATTTTCGAACAAGGGAATCTAGCACCCCCACTCAGCTCAAAATAATATCCGTGTATCGCGATTTCTGGGTTATTTCTCTTCATCAGCACAGAATAATTGCTCGGCTAGAGGTGGCGCTGCCAAATTCCCGTTCGAAATATATATTCCCTACCCCAACAGATTTATCCTCGCACAATTAGCAACTTCCGTTGTTATGTACTGGAGTTGTATAGTGGCGATAGGGAAGTACTTGTATTGGATGCGCTGATAATTAAACTTTATTGATCATTTATCTACTTTGTGCTAGCCAAACAAGCCTTGTCTATGTTTGCGGTTATTCAACAATATATACTGCGACCAGTGGAGGCGCAATGGCCTAGTGGTTAGAGCAGCGGACTCGCGGTCATAGGATCGCGGACTCGCGGTCATAGGATCGCGGTTTCGATTCCCAGACCGGGCGTTGTGAGTGTTTATTGAGCGAAAACACCTAAAGCTCTACAAGGCTCCGGCAGGGGATGGTGGCGAACCCTGCTGTACTCTTTCACCACAACTTTCTCTCACTCTTACTTCCTGTTTCTGTTGTACCTGTAATTCAAAGGGTCAGCCTTATCACACTGTGTCACGCTGAATATCCCCGAGAACTACGTTAAGGGTACACGTGTCTGTGGAGTGCTCAGCCACTTGCACGTTAACTTCACGAGCAGGCTGTTCCGTTGATCGGATCAACTGGAACCCTCGACGTCGTAAGCGACGGAGTGCAAACACAATACTGCGACCATTTTGGGTCTTTCTAACTTTCGAATGACGCCACGCCGCTGGCTAGGCCAGCAGGCCAACAAGCCAACATGCGCGTTGGCTGGAAGACTATTGCGCCATCCATTTATAGCTGAGAGGACGGGAACAACGCGAAAGGAAATGCTTTGCTCAAGAACAAACGCACCGCCCGGTGCGTGATTCGAACCCACGATCTAACGATCGTGAGTGCAAGATGCACGAGGCCGCGCACCTCACACACACACACCACACACACACACACACACACACACACACACACACTTTTATGGAATAACTAATGTCGAAGCGCACAAAGCTGTAAATAATAGCAAGTAAATGTTGCGGTGTAAAACCATTTTGGCTAGACAAAAAAAAAAAAAACGACAAAAACTCGAAGGCCGCTCATAGGACACGAACCAACATCTCCTGTAGTCAGACGAAAAAAAAAATGAAAACGATATTCTTGCATAATCTTTATTTAAGTTTCGGATATTTTTGACTGGCTAGAAGAACTATTTCAGCAATATACACATTAATTTGTTGATATAACATTTATGTAAATCAATACTGTGATTAATTAATTAATTAATTAAGTACGTAAGTAAGTAAGAAATCAATTAATTAATGAAACAGTTTTCGTCTCTACCATACTCATCAACCCTTACAGTTAGCGTGGTAGATTTTTAGACTTTCCTACAAGCATCCGCTGTGCTGGAAGTGGAGTGGCATGGTTCGTGAGTCATGAACATAAGTATTTCCCCATCAAGATAATTTAGTCGATGGAACTCCTTCGAAGTAATCGATTAGTTTAAGGACATAAAACTACAATGCTTATTAATATAAATATTACTATAAATAGATATCTCTATCTATCACTCTTCCATTCCTCCCACTCTCCTCAACGGTGCTCTTATTTTTCCTAAATTCACAACTATCTAAGCACGAAATAGATACAATATTAGTGGTTAGGAAAACGATCATTGGATTTGAGGGTAGATACTAGAATCGGAAAGACAGGTTCTAGAATTTTGATATAACTATAGAATCAAGTGACTCAGCAGACGAGACAGATATAGAGGATATTTATATTTTATAGCGTATCGACAAGGAGCTTCGGTAAATGGAGTGGTAGTCTTTATAGAAACAACGCTCTGTTCACGTTCAATAAATGTAGTAATGTTGTACTAGAGGAAAATAGAAATTGTTTTGAAAATAATGATCAAACTTTCTGGACATAACATTGGGCCTCGGTACTAATCATTATGATCCGTACTACAAACTGAATGAAAATCGACAACGTCAACAAAATCTCCAGCCGTATTAGGGCTCTAATCGAAACCATGGTTTGTAGGGTTTCATCTAGAATATCTAGGTTATCAGCTGAAGAGGAGATTTTTTTTAATGAAAAGAGAATATTATATTGCTGCTGTAACTAAGGCAGGATATACTGAGATGATCTTTTATGCTCCTGAGGGAAATGCTGAGAAAATAATTGAGAACAGTAGGCAGCACTAACAAGAGCTTAGATTCAATAAACATCAAGGTTATATTAGTCCTCACAGTGCGAATCAAAAATTACCTTCCAGATAAAAAGAGCGAATTGTCTAAATAATTCTGTTGTTTCCCGCGAAAACCCTGATAAACATCTAAGTCATTGAAGTTGCTTAATTTCTTTCATATCTACTCTATTTATAATATATTATCGCAAATTTCATGATTGCATTCAAATTGCTACTTTCTGTCTTCTACGGCGATAATGATATCGCATCCATTGGTCAGTTTCTATTTAAAAAAAATCATATATAATCCTTCAATTAATAATCAACATCACAACATCGAACTCATGCTTGGGTAATATCTCAAAACTCTGGTGAAATCTCAATGAGACCATTTGCCGTAGTCATATTTGCGTTTATATTCTTTCTGAGTTAGCTTATTGCACTCACTGGTAAATACTTGCATCCTTTTACAACAGATTCTTTATTTGTTCTTTGCCTGAATTTATCAATCTTCGTTCTTATCGTATTCGTTGTTATGATTTATACTTGAGCAGCTGTAAGTAGCGACTTAGTTTCGTGTTACAGGTTTTCAGACGACAGTCACAGCCACTGCTCTTCATTCTCAACATACTCAGTTTATTGCAGAAGTTGACCATGTAATTCCTTTACATTCCAACTATTTTTTCCCTTATTTTGCTGTCTTTCAAAATCCTCAATATTTCAGTGGCGTCTTCGATATTTGTGGCCGCACATAGTATCCTTGCTTCACTATATACAACATCAGTTTTCATATCCAATATTGCAGGACTGATGTCGTCTGCATTTCACAAAATTCCGTCACTATTGTTGCTTCATGACATTTCTTCCGTTTACTTGTTTCGAGTATCTTCTTAATCTTTCTATTGTACTCTTGTACTTTTTGGAGACTTTCTTTCGTTTTTATTTCTATTGAAGTGAAAAAGAACCTAGTCTTCCCTCAATACCACTTCGCATTTGTATCCTTTATTACCTCTCAGATGTCTAATGATATCATCTTGCGGTACATTTATAACATCAAATTTAATATTTGGAGCTCTATTCACAATTAAAACTGTACACGTATTCATTACAAACTGTGTATCAACACCCTTACTAAATATATTTAGTGTTTAGAGAAAAGAAACGATAAAGTTTGCGATCATCCATATATATATCACACGATTTATTTCCAGCCTGGGTTTCGCAAGCTCATAGGAAAGTCTGAATGCTTGTGAGAGGTAAGTATGCTCGTCACATGAATTAACGCAAACTATTTGAATTTCTAGGTATTATATAAATGAAGACTGGTATAATTTACTATTCAAATTAAAATTCAAAAGACCTTCATAGTATGGAGGCACCTAAGTATCTTTTGTGTGAGTACCAGACACCTTTCCAGCGTGTTCAGCGAAGAAAGATTTGGTTTCCAAATGTTTCATTAGATTTCTTTTTTTAAATATTACTTAAACAACGCAATTTCAAGAGGACAGTTTGTAGAGTGACCTCCCTTTGAAGACATTTACACTATCCCAACAAATCTGAAAAAAAAAAAAAATCCTGTGTGTCTCACTTCTTTGCTCCCACTCTCTCGGTTTGTCCTCTCTCTCTCTCTCTGCCTCTCTTCATATATACATACATATATATATATATATGTATATATATATATATATATATATATATATATATATATATATATATATATATATATATATATATATATATATATATATATGTATATGGAAACAAGCGTAGGAATGACTTTGTGGTAAGAAGTTTGCTTCCTAACCATACGATCTCGGGTTTAGTCCCACAGCGTGTCACTTTGGGCAAGTGTCTACTAGTCTATCTTGGGGCCAGCCAAAAATCGAATACTGATACAGTGTTGGTTGAAAATTGACCAATAATATATTTGAGTTCATTAACTGTGATGTAGTCAAAAATTTATTGTTTCTCGGTAAATGTGTTTTCATATATTGTTTTTATTTCCATGTATATATATATATATATATATATATATATATATATATATATATATGTGTGTGTGTGTGTGTGTGTGTGTGTGTGTGTGTGTGTGTGCGTGCGTGCGTGTGTGTGTGTGTGAAACAATAATGTGCCATCATATTGTAAAAGAATTGAAAATAACTGAGTCGTAAATTTTTAATGCATAAGACACATTAGAACGAAATCATTTCAGTAACCGATACGAATAGATTCTTCAGCTGTATATTCTTATATCACAATGCAACACTACACAACTGTCATTATTTTTATTGTTGAATAGCAAATTCACTAATGATAATGCAAACGCAATTTACCATTAAAGGGAGAATTGAGTAAATAATGGACGAAAATTATATTTGTGTTTCATACACTTGACTTCTAAATCATGCATGAATTGGCAAACAGTGATAAGGTGTGGTTAGGGTTAGGGTTAGGGTTAGGGTTAGAGTTAAGGTGTGGTTCGAAAAATGAAACCCAGAGAAATACGCTGAAGGTAAATGAATGTGAGGAAAACGAAATAATCGCCAAATAATGGTGGCAGGAATCAATTTTGTAAAAATATACTAGCTGAAGTTTTTTGGTACTATTCGACGAGTTATATCCGAAGTAAAGTTCTTTTATGCAAAATAATTTAAAAGAAAAACGCAATTTATCATAATTAGTTGAAAAGATTTTGCTGATCTAAAGTTTAGATCTCATTATTAGAAAGCTTTAAATGCTTTATTGGCAAACTAGCAAAATAAAAATAGAAAAGTGAATCTCATTGACCAAGTCATTTAATTTACCTCTTCGTCATCCATTCTATATTTACTTAATTATTGACATAATTTGTTACCTATTGAAATAAGTACTTTAGTAATCTCGAGCTGAGAGAAAATAAACACTAGCTCCGCCAGTTCAATAAAGGGAGTTGAAACGATGCCTTATCTATTTTAAACAAATCGTAATTTAATTTTTTATATCAGAAATTAAAATCAGTTAATGACTTTCCTTTAATCATTTTCCAGTAAGAAAACAATAACATGCCATCAAGTCATGTGACACTTGCTTTGAAAGTACGACTCGTTCCATTTCATCCTAATTATAATAGTTTCATTAGAAAAGCCGACAATTTAGATATGTTGTTAAACGACACAGCAAAGAAATCATTATTTTGTTACTCAAGGGTAAAAATTATTTTTGAATAGAAATAAAATACAGAAAATTCATTTGAGATTCAGGCGAAAAGTCTTCTCTCTTAACGTCTATATAACAATTAGATCTGTACTGATATGCTAGTCAAATGAATTTCTTTTTCATTCTTTTTTTTTTGTTAGCTTATACTAAATTTATTTGTATTTAATTTCTGTGCGTAAAGACAAACGCACAAGCAATTATACTGAAGCACAATGAACAACGTAGAACCAGTTAGCAGTTTAGTGGGTTAATGGAGATGAAAGAAAAAGCAAAAGCCGACGTAACTAAATTCAATATCTTCATTTGTTTGACGAAGCAGTTTTTGTACAGTATTTCATGAGTATAAAGAAGAAATTCGTTGTTTTGTTTACCTCCTCGATAATTTTTGTATCATAACTTTACATGCCTGCAGTAACGTTGACGCTGAGCATCCAATTTTGCATTTCGATAATAAAACGGCGTCATCTAGAATCTGCATCAAAGGTATCAGATCTTTTCTCATCGGAAACATAATTATGTAGCAAAAAGAAGAAAAACAAAACAAAACAAAAAACAAATAATAAATAGATAAAATAAAAGGTAAAAAAAGAAAAAGAGCAAGTAATCGAAATGCAATGAGACACGTTTGAAATGAAATATTTCTTAATTGCAAATAATTTCATTTTAAAGCTGAAACGATGTCAATTTTCATCATATTTAAATATCATTAAACTTAATATTGGTTTACGTCTAAAAGAGAAAAGCAACATGTTGATGGCAATATAACGATAATGTCTTGTATATATTGTACTATAATGAATTTCTTTTTCAAAGAGCGTAAGGTGTGATTTAAGAAAGAGTTTAATACTATTCCTAGCTTTTGTAGTGACCAAGACAAGGTTATGAAATTTCTGTTAGCAAGTAGTCCATTAATGAAGAGGAAGTAGAATTGTAATTGTTTACATTGAAAAACAGCCGTCATAGCCAAAATTATAAGCATAGCCCTTGGTGTGGCGAGGCATGCTTGTCATCAACACCGCAACTGAAAAGTTATTTTGAAGGGATTTATTAAAACAGATTTCATTATAAAGTAGAAAATTCGCAGCAATGAATTTCATTATTTCCTTAGCTATACTTCCAGAAAGGTTTGAACTCCGTAGGATGGGGACATGTGACATTGCAGCGTGTTGCTGCATCCGTCATTTGTTGGTTTTTGCTCAGGTTGTTCTTGCTACCACTTTGAGCAGTGTTCCAGTCAATCCTCAATCTCTGCGAGATACTTCCCCATCCTACCGTGACCATGTGTATTTGGTCGACCTAAACAATCGGTCACCCCAGCCAGATCCACCGAGAAAAACACACGATACGCCGGATCGAACTCGGAAAAATCGAGCAACCTAACCAAACAGTCTGAGCCGATGTCCCAAATCATGTAAGTAATAATAGGACGCATCCGTGTTTTTGAGTAGAGTCTTTGGTTGAATACAAAATCCGACAAATGGTAATCGGTAATCCTGTGAAGCGTCCTGGTATCAAAGGAGATCAGACGGTTCCTAATGGCCCGGACAATATAGAGCAGGACAAGGAGGACCAGTAACCTTAAGACCCGAACCATTGTCCACCCGCACAAATTTCAGCTGCGCCAAACACCCAATGAGTCCACAAATACACTAGCATTTCCAAGTCTTCTTAACACTTTGGACGCGCAGCTACAACTCTCACATTGATGAGGTAAGTGGAACGATCAACAATTTCGACATACTCACTTCTAACAAACAAACGGAATGAAATCCTCCAGGAATCCAATGAAAGACTGGATCTTTGTCTTGATACAAGAAACTCTGAGGTCAAGCGGTTCCGCTTCCTCACTCAGAGAGCACTCCTTGAGACATCCGGAGATTGAAACAAAACTGGTGCATCAGCAAAATCCAGATCAAACGCAATTTCGTCCATATTTACACACACACACACACACACACACACACACACACACACACACACACACACACACACACACACACACACACACACATATTTATATTCTCTCTTTCATTATTTCTGTGCTCCTTTCTGTTGAAGAGCGTAGGCTGGAAACAAAATATTTTCTCACTTCCCGAGCGTTAAACTAATACATCTGTTTGTTGTCTACACCACCTGTCTTTTTTTTTGTAAATTACAACTATATATATATATATATATATATATATATATATATATATATATATATATATGAGTGTGTATGTATTTATACACACATACACTTGTATATGTGTGTATATACATATATATGTATGCATTTTTGTATGTGCTTGTGTGTGTATCTATGTACTCGAAGAATTTAACTTCATTTCACTCAACCAAGTTTCATTTATATGGCATTACCTAAACATTCAGAATGTGGCGCTCAACGGAATGAAAACTGAAACTGCCTCCTTCAAATTGAGCATTTTACGCCAACGCACACACATACGCCCTCAGAAATAAGTAAAAGAGTTTAACAAATAATTGACAAGTTGTACGTTAGAAGTGAAAAGTAATCAATTATTTGAGTAAAGTTACTGCAATATTGGAATCGTTAATTGCATACGATATATTTACCACGTATATTCATATCATTTTGACAGTAGGTTAGTTACAACAACTTGATGGTGATTTAATGGGAACTTTTCGAAAAGTCAGTAACAGAAAATGGAAAAAGACAAATAGTGTGGCTTTTCCTTCGGTATATTTAAATGTTCCTGTCTAAAAATCGAAAACATAAATTTAAAGATAATCCCTTATGTTTGTGCAACGAATATACTATTTACAAATATTGGTGGTTTGGAAACGAATACATATATATTGCTGCGCATTTAATTCAG
>NC_142929.1:1467500-1480000 GCF_046866305.1 Octopus bimaculoides
CTTACAATATCTTCAAAATTCTCTGATGCAACGACATTCTTGAAACTTAGGTCTTTGACTTGCCGCCTATACGTTACCTTCTTGATTTATGCCAGAATAAATTTGCTTTTTAGAACTCTTACCTCTCTATATTTTGGTTTTATCTGGAATGATTGTAGATGTACGGTTTAGAGAAGTGTTCTTCGTCTTGCTGGAAGCTTAGCGCCCAACGGAAATTGAATATATTATGATATTATATCAAACACAGATATGAAAATACAAGCATGTAATAAATTTTTGTCTTAGATATTAAAACATCGATTGACCTGATACTTATATCAATTTACAAAGTAGCGACAATGAAGCTAATTGATTTAGGAGGTGTGATTGATCTCACTGTTGATAGAGAAGTAAATTGTTACAATAAACCGTATAATCAGAGATAACCCTGCGAAAAAATTGCAGAAGATATCACCGTTGTGAGACTAGTTTCATTCAGGATAACAATCCAGTTATCAGAGAAATATTTTCCACGTATATATAAGTGGTTGTATGGTAAGAAGTTTGCTTCCTAACCACGTGGTTCTGGGTTCAGTCCCACTGCGTGGCAACTTGACCAAGAGTGTTTTACTATGGCCTCGGACCAACCTAACGCTTGTGAATGAATTTGGAAGACCGAAACTGAAAGAAGCCCGTCGTATACATATTTACATATATATGTGTGCATGACGACCGGTATTGATGTGTTTATGTTCCCGCAACTAAGCGCTTCGGCAAAATATACTGATAGAATAAGTATCAGGCTTTAAAAAAAGTGCCGGGGTCGATTCGTTCGACTAAAGTTGTTGAAAGTGGTACCCCAGCATGGCCGTCGTCTAATGACTGAAGCAAGAAGTAAAAGAACATATGATGAATATCAGATAAAACTCAGAAACCACAAAAATGTATGAAACCAATTCTAAGGCAAAACACGTCATATTTTAATACTACAACATATCCACACACATCGTTTGTTGGTAGATACATTAGTAAAATTTGAAGTGTTACATGAAACTGATCTACTTGATGCGGGAAAGACGACGTGTAATGAAACAGCATTTCATTAGTTTAAAATATCGAATTCTAATTCATATCGGAATAATATTTGTTTAGACACAGTGTGCCATGTTATTTTTCATTACAAAACCGTATATCTTACGATGATGACTGACAAACAAGAAGTAAATTGCCGGAATAACTATAAGTTCGGTGTTAACCTTAAGATAACAGCTTACAGTTGATCGTTTGTAAATTCTCCTGTAACAAACCAAGTAATATTTATCTCTGCTTACGCTCGAATGCAAACATGGGAAAATACAGAAAGTAACATTTGGACGCTTTTTTTTCCAAGATGAGTTATGTTTAAGGTATCTTATTATTCTAAAAGAATACCAAAAATAACAATAAAAATGATTACCTTATGCATCGACAACGGGATAAAACTGAGTAATTTTAGAATAATTCACATTTATTTATTGAATAATATATATAAATTTAGATATCTTTTTAGACTTTAGAATGTGAAATGCTCCCAATCGGTAATTAAGTCTGCCAGTGATCAAACCAACTACATTTGTCAGTCTATTTAATATATGATGGTTCCAGGACTAAAATATCTTGTCACGGTAGATTTCCAAAGATAGTGGCAGAAAATAGTAATAGTAAGACATGGTTGTGGTTGCAGAAGGAAGGCTGAAAAGAAAAACACAAAATTTGTTAGTAGTATCACATGATCAGGCATTGAGGACTAATTCGATAGAAGCCAAGGTAGACAAAAATTAAATAGATTTCCAATGTAGGCTGTGTAAATCAAAAGAGGAAAGTGTTACTCACATAGTTAGTGAATGTAGTACGCTAGTACAGAAAGAATACGGGGGAAAATTATGACAATCTAGGGAGAATACTCCACAAAGAGTCATGTAGAAAGCTAAGACTTGATTATACTGGCAAGTGATATGAATATGAATGTAATAAAGTGCTAGAAAGTAAGAGATAAAAGATGTGAGCTTTTAACATTTAGAGTGGCAGAGTAATAGAAGCTAGAAATTCGGATTTAGTAGTAGTAGACAAGGAGAATAAAAAGTGCCAATGATGAGAAAGTCAATATGAGAGGTTTAGAGAAAATAGCAAAGTAGCAAATGCTAGCCATTGAGTTACAAAGACTATGGAAAGTGTGAGTAAAATGTATCCCTATAGTTATAAGTGGATTATGAACTATTCCAAAAGATTTGAACAGATGGATAAATGATTTCGTACTCTCTGTACGAATGTAAAATGGACTTTAAAATACTGGAGGATATTGTTGTTATGTATCGATATGTGCTTTCATTTAGGTTAAAAACCGTAATTATTGAAGATGTAAAGCAAATATTGATATCCTGTTTGAGTAACCATTTTTGTAATGTGTGTATGATATTATTAGGGTGACAAAATGACAGATGTATTAATGTGCTATACCGAAAGCCTTGATCTTTTACTTCCTATATGTTCACATTATGCCATCCATTACTGTTATGGTCATCTTCACTTTATTTTAATTTCAGAGTCAGTGAAATAATCATTAGTCATATAATATGGCTGTAACCAAACAAGTGCAAATATATGTTGTTGTGAGAAAGTTTGGTATTGCTTAATATATTGTGGATAATATTCGATATCTGTTGCTTTGGTGACATAACTTTTGTTTTGGTCTGACATTTCAACTTCCATTTAGTTTGTTGTATTTTTATATGTGACTATAAATTAAGTAGATTAACCAAAATATTGCATTTAGTCTTCTCATTACACAGTTGACTCCGAAACTAACCTAATGAAATTAGAGCATATTCAACCTTCACCCAGTTGTGAAGTTTATGTTAATTTGCACTTGGATTTGGAAACCAACAGCTGTTTACTCTAACCAATCATTCTCCGATTATAGTTCATACTTGGTGAATATTCAATGGAATTCAAGGCTAATTTTTTGCTGTAAATTCTATACATGTTGTGATGATGTTATACAACTAAGGAAATATTTGAGAATAGATTTTTTATATATTTAGCTTTCTTTTGAATAACGTATTATGATGATATATTTATATCAAAGATATTTAAAAAAATGGCACACTGTTGATCTATCTATCTATCTATCTATCTATCTATCTATCTATCTATCTATCTATCTATCCGTCTATAACTCTGTCTATATGTTTGTCTGCCTGGTTGTCTGCCTGTTTGTCTGTCTGTTTGTCTGTCTGTATGTATGTGTGCGTGTGTATGCATACGTGTGCGTGTATGTGTGTGTACATGTGTGTGTGTGTATGAAATTCCACAATAAGGATTTCACAGTTATTGTTCAGTGTATTGCTTAAAAGAATTTAATGCATGCTACTTTAAGAATTATTGTTTGCTTGGATAAAGAATTATATTTTGTTTGGATAATGTCGTATACAGGAAAATTGATTTTTTTGAAGTGTATGTACTTACAGATCACATTTGTAATGAACCACTCCAGAAGCCTGACTCATGCACATAAATAATGCATTCTGTCGCCTATATCAAGTTTGGCATAAACAACAATACCAATTTTTTCGAGGAGCTTTCAGTGTGCGAAGCTAAAATCTGTTATTAAGCTATTTCACCACGTGTAATATATTAACAGTGGTTTTTAAGATGCAAACGGGATTACTAGAGTCTGCTCTATTTCCAGTATCATTGTTCAATATAAATGTGTGAACACCTACAAATTTTCTTCTTTAAGTAAAATGTCTTCCACATTTATATTTGTATTCATGATATATTCTTTCAAGGAAGGCCAAACTTGAAAGTATAGTAACCTTTCTCTTTGGCCGTTTGGTGAAAACAGCATCCTTCCTTATTTAACCTAATGGATAAGCTGATGGAAGGACTAAAGTATATGTGATGAATGCGAGTACTTGGGTTCATCTCCATTAAGAGGAAATGTTTGCGACAAAATATAGTTTACCATAAATATGAATGCAAGAGGCAAAAGAAGAGCCATATTGATACAAACTCAGCAATGTCATGATACTGATAGCCATAGAAAACAAATACTGCATGCTAAACATATATCTTAATCCATAAGCATACAGTATACGTGTATTAGTGAAAGATAATGGAAACACAGTTTCAGTTTAACTGTTTCAATAACGAAGAAACGAAACAACAAACATTTACCAAACATAAAGAATAATAAAGATAATAAAGAATACTAGACATAAAGAAACATAAAAAATAATGTGCAGCCAAAAAGTTCTGAGAGTGCAAATTTAAGTACGTGCAATTCTACTTCTCGTTCTAAAGTTCTAAGAAAAAGGAAAACTCAATCATCTCATCTTTTAGTATACAGAAGCATCGAACACACTCGAAGAAATAGGTTTTAATGAATGATGAAGGAAATCTTCTGCATAGAAACTAAAGATGTGACACAAATGAAATAACGTCCGATTGAAATCATTTCAGTTTACTTGTGGCCGTCATTGTATGCGTGTCGTAATGGGGAATTACGAAGAAGGTGAAATGAAATATAGCAGCTACGAAGGTATGATTTTGATTGACGAAATTCGATAGCAAATGAAATATTATGGTCAACGATGTATTATATTAGCATCTTTATACTAAGATGTATTCAAGTAATATAAACCAGGTAGCGATTTATGAATTATTCATGAATTTTCATGTCAACCTCAGATTTAAAAAATGTCATTTTATACCTAAATCAAAATCAAAATCAAGGCTTTATTTTATAGTGATATTCACTACCTTCTTTAATCGTGCAACAAGCTCTTACTCTAAAGCAATCGCATTTGCAGTTTAAGTGTAAATTATGCATCTTTTTTTATTTTTGTATATTATTTTCGTTTTGAGTAAGGCGTAGTTAATGATTGTCTTGAAAAAAAAAAAAGGGAAACAGAGGAAAGGAAAATTTGAAGTTCGTGAGTTTTGCTTTCAGCCAAAAAGAAGGCAATTAGCTTCAGCAGAGGAATATATGTCGTCAACGTGTCGGTTGGTATGAAGAAAAGTCGGTTAAATAGAGAAATATTTCAACAAATTTTATAACTAATGAAAAATGTCGTGTTGGATGCCTATCCAAAAAACTTGTCCAATACACGCATGCTGAAAAACATATTTGGCAGTTTTACTAAATAGGATAATCGTTTTGATGCAGTTTGAGCGAGTCCCCCTGTTAATTTCGTTGATACTTTATATCTACGTATCCCATTCCTCAAAATGTTTGATTATAATTGAACACTTATTAATTATGTATAATTTCCTTTGTCATTAGTAGTGCGCTTCAGGGCGGCGAGCTGATAGAATCGTGTTATCATGCCGGGCAAAATGCTTATCGGCCTTTCGTCCGTTTTCACGCCCTGAGTTCAAACTCCGCTCAGGTCGACTTCATCTTTCATCCTTTTGGGGTCGATAAAATAAGTACCAATTAAACACGGGTCGACGTAATCGACTTAACCCCGCTCCCCCGAAATTGTTGGTCTTGTGTCAATATTTGTAAGCAATAATAATGCACTTCCAAATTGGCTGTTGATAGGACAGACATTGTTTCTACATAAATACCATGAAAACACAGTGTGTAAATAAAATAAATTATATATATATAGAAACGGAGTGGTGGTTCCATCTTACGAAACTATCAATGTTTGATTTGAGGGATTCTTGGATGTTACTTCTTGTATGTCCCTGATTTTGTCTGTTACATACATTTACCACGTAAAAGCACTATATAATGTAAAATGATATTGAAGCGCATGCTAATAAAAGTTTTAAATATTAACGGTACAAGTCTTAAAATACAGGATGCTAAGCCAAGAAGTGTTGTCTCGTAGAATTATCTTGCTAATGTTCATTATCTTATACTGAATTCAGAAAAATTAATAATTATGTTTATGTAAAACAGCTGCTATTTTCTTTAACCTGCATTCAAATTCATTTTATTTCTGTGTTAAATGATACAATGCGCTAATAGTGTAAAAAGAAAACTGAACAGAAAATTAGAAATTTGTTATATGTGTTGCTGCCAACTATAGAACTTTAGTCAATAAGCAAACATGAAAATCCCATTGTGACTCTTTTTTTTTCTTTCATACACTATACGAAAAATAGGAACAGCTGTCACAACCAAAGAATCAATAAAAGTTATGAATGAAAATATGTCTTCTAGCACATTTAAAAGAAGCATCTGTATTTTTATATGATATCCTTTTTCATATGTGCTACGTTCGCTAGAATGCAACCGGCTTTCAATGCATTTTGTTATAGCGATATTGCTTTCAAGTAGAACAATTGTAAGACCCCTATCGAAAATCCTAACAGACTGCATAAGGGAATAAACGATTGAAAAGAAACAGTTTCTTGTATGTTAGTGAAACAAGATCAAAGTGAAACATATGGCAGGAAATTCAAAGACTTTCCAGTCACCTATGACAGACATTAAAGGAAAATAGAAATGTCGAATCATGAGATGTAACGGAGACACATAGTTTGTTATTTAGAAGGTGATGTGCTTCTAAGTTCATGACATTATATGAAGTTACAGATTTTGTCTTTTATTAAATGATTTTGTGAATCATTCGCTAGATAAGATTTATGAAAAACACCTCAAGTCATCTTCGCAGAATCAGCCTGAGACTGTTATAGAAATAAAATCACGCACGCACTTCATGATCTCATAGTTAGCTGTCAAGTAAAATCGAAGAAAGTCAGTATTGATATTATGACTATTGTGCTGATCGAAACCTCTAAACTTATGAGCTATTGATATACTTTATAGAAACAATTAAAAGAAACACTGAACTACAGAGAAAAGTTTAAATTGGAAGGAAAATACTGATAAAATAAACATTGATTTAACGGAATTTTAAATAAAGTTTAAAATATATTATCAAATTGTATATAAAAAAGATATTGGAAATTAGATATCATCATATATTGCCAAACAGACTATCTCTTGCTGACACCGATTCGGTCTGGTCTGTTATTGCTTCTCGTGCGAATGCAAGAAAAATTTATTCAATAACACGACAATGGAATTCTCCAGACGTTTGTGAAGCTTATAGGTAAGGAAAAATTATACGAATGATGTTTCTTCCGAACTGCATAAAAATATTATTAAAATAGGATATGAGTTGAGGATGGAAACGGTATTTAGTTTATCACGTTTATCAATTATACATTAAGAGAAAAACATAGTGCACCTTAGAGTGAGACTTAAGGCAAACATTGAGACATGGTTTCCATACCTAGTTGATGCATGTGTGAAGATTATGGGCTTCACAATAATCGGTTTCCAACTCAGCATTATCAGAACGGAAGAAAACCGAACTTAGAGGCAGAACTGAAAATCAATAAACCTTTGTTAGAACAGACTACATCGGCACAAATAAAAGTGGAAATAAAAATTAAGAAATAAATTTCAATTACTAAGATAAGAAAGAAAAAAAATAGATATGATTCGGCCAAAGATTGGTGCAGACCATGTCTAACTCAATAGGACCACCTGATAGGATCTGTTAAGTCATTTTGAAGATATGTTTTGTGGTATCATGGCCCATTCAGGCAGGGAGTTATTGTTGACTGAGATGTATCCACGTATATGTGGTTTAACTGGTGTCCCTTGAACAAATTTGTCCAGGTTTCGTTTGAAGGTGACGGGAATCTTTATCTTCTTTGATTTGTTTTGAGATAATGTTAAACAGGGCAGGCCTTGTTGAGGAAAATAATTTTTTGTCTGATAGTGAATTTATGCGTCGTGAACCTTAATTGCATAGGGGGCGTATAAGGTCCTTTGGACAATGCTGATGGTTTCTTTCCCACATTGTGTAAATGATGTAGCGCGCTGGAGAGAATAAAGCTTTGCCGTAAAAAAAAACAAAGAAAAACTATATTTTTGTGTTTACAAACTTCCGGTACGCGATGTGCAAAATTATGTGCAGCTAGGGAAGTTGGTTCAATGTTACTTTCCTCATCCCATTTGTTTGTACAACAGATTGAATACGAGCACTGACTGCTTTGCGTAGGAATATAATTTGTTCATAATCCAATTCACGTTGAATTATCCTGTCACATTCTGTAGTTTCTCATAACGTTGAACAGGTTGTTTATAAGCCAGTTCAGGAGACCAAATGCATGTATCAAGATACGATATGACTATTTTTTTCAATCTCTTCAGCTATTCATTTCTTACTCTGTAATTAATTGATCGATCAATCTCAGCGTCTTCTCATATTGTCAAACATAATAACAATTTTCACCTCTGTGTATAAGTTGTATTACTATTCCGTCGATTGCTATGTTTTTAGGTTGTTTTTTATATTTTTGCCGAGCTCACGATTTTGTAGTCTTACCTAATAAATTCATGTTCCGATATTGGGTAGTGAGATCCAACTACTTATTTTGGTTAATATTTGGTCCTTGGAGTCTCAGTTCATCTTGAAAGAAGATGAAAGATATTTCTAGATGCAAAGTACTAATTTCTAAAAACATACTTTTGTAGCTGTGGCGCGTGTTGTAGCAATGTTACTGGGATGAGTTATTGGTTAATTTACGGAAGACTGCATATAATAATTCCACAGCACCAAGCAAGTAATTAAACAATTCATTAAGTCGCCCAAGTCATAAAAAGATGTTCATGTATTACAATTATACACATAGAAGAATCAGCAGGATTAAAATAGCGTAACACAGCATGCAAAAAGCTGGCTATCCAAAGTGTTTACCACGGAACGGGCTTAATATAATGAATATATATATATATATATATATATATATATATATATATATATATATATATATATATGTATATAGGGCAAATGAAAAACAGAAGATGGAATGTACGAGAATTTATTATTAATCGCGACAGTTGTTTCGATGCATCTAGCGTTGATTCCTCATGGCTGGGATACTCAACAACTGGTTCAGGAGCATCCGGTGGTGCAGATGTATCTCGTCAGGTGATAGATACAACTCGTTAAAATAACAGTTCCGCAATGTAACTTCTCGTTTTGTAGAAAGAAAAACAGCCAGACGGAGGAAATATCTTCATTTATATAGAAGATCAAAACTAAAATTACAAAGGGGAAAAAGAGAAACAAACACGTAATCCAGCGAGAAAAGTATTAAAAATAACTGTTAACAAACATGGATGTATAAAAGCCCTCGAGCAAGCTGTATGGTACGAGTACACTCGCTCATACAAGCATCCGCGAAAATGTGAGCATACACACACGTAAGGTTTGGTGTACTCATGATCACAAAGCGAGTTAACTATCTAATTGGTGTTTGTAAGAATGGGGGAGGTTAAGACTAAACTTACTTCATCCATACCTTCAAGTAAATTATGTTAACGGTTACTCAAAATTCATTCCCACTGCATTATGCGAAAATACATTTTTATGTAGGTTTCATGAGATGAGAATTCTTTAGCTATCATAATTTCCCTTCTGATTTCAAGCACAATTGAGACCAAATTGCCTCTCTATCATTGCAGGCTCGGTACATACACACATACTTACATACATACATACATACATACATACATACATACATACATACATACATACGTACGTACGTACATATATATATATATATATATATATATATATATATATATATATATATATATATATATGTGTGTGTGTTTTTATATCATTAATAAATTCGTAGAACTCATCAATAATATATTCAGGAATAATATATTTATACATAAATTTTTATACATAAATTTTTATACGCATATATATTTAAACATATATATATCTATTTTTAGATTTTTATATGTATTCATATTTATATTCCGTATATTTATGTTTTAAACTTTTAAATTTATTATGTTACCATGTTATGTTGGATGTATATCTTTCAAAATATTAAACATTGTTTTCCTGAATATATTGATGAGTTCTACGAATTTATTAATGATATAAAAACACATATATACACGTTTATTTGCTCAAGATAATTGAGCACTCAACATAAGTTCAGTTATATATTCTTTTAGAATATTTCTTTTAGAATATTACTTATAAAAGGTATATATATATATATAACCCGTGATGCTAAGATCCATAAAAAAGTACCTCTATGTGATGAGGGATAAATATCATTTAATAAACACAATATATATATCTACTATTAGTTTCATGCAATGAAAACGGCTCAGACAGCACTTTTAACACGTCTGGTGCCTTCACACCCCGAGGATTACATGAAGGCACCAGACTTGTTAAAAATGCTGTCTGAACTGTTTCCATCGAATGAAATTAATAGTAGCTCGTGACTGTGTGTATGTATATATATATATATATATATATATATATATATATATATATATATATATATATATATATATATATATATATATGTATATATATATATATATATACATATATATATATATACATATATATATATATACATATATATATATATACAAGTATATACATACATATATACAAGTATATATGTGCATGTATGCATATATATATATATGTATATATATATATATATATATATATACCTACACAAACATACATATATGTATACATGCATATGGATTGGTAAAATTGATGTAGATAGCACTGATGAGAACTCAATAAGGTTAGAAATTAGATTAATGTTGTTTATAGTTGTTCCACTCTCCGGAGAAATAGTTAAATTAGCTCTGTCTATACATCTGCTATACAGGTTACGTACACACACACACACACAGACACAGACACACACACACACACACACACACACACACACACACACACACACACACACACAAAGCCGTCTATGTATGTTGGTAAATGAAAATATCATGTATCTAGTAAAATATTTTTCTTCTTTAGTGTGAATTTCCCTGTCTCTCAATATATCCATGTGTATCTTATTTTAACACACTCGTACAGGCACATACATCCTGAAGCAACGAGAAATTCTCAGCATGGGGACTTTACCTGTTTGCAATAGTAGACATAAATTCCTGAAATCAAAATCTGTCATCTTAACAAAAGTACTCAGTAAACTATATATACAATAAGAGAAGT
Source organism: Octopus bimaculoides (assembly GCF_046866305.1). Classification (NCBI taxonomy): domain Eukaryota; kingdom Metazoa; phylum Mollusca; class Cephalopoda; order Octopoda; family Octopodidae; genus Octopus; species Octopus bimaculoides. The sequence continues at coordinate 1,478,561 of NC_142929.1, forward strand.
ATCACATTGAATGTAATGTGTGACGAAAATCACTCACACAAAATTATTCTGAGAGATGATAAATATAATGAAGTAGTAATTAATATAAGTTTCCTTTAAACTCCTAATTACCTGCTTCATTAGACATTTAACGTTTTTCAGTTCTATATTTAAGAGATGTGAAATTATGTACATTATTTACATTTGACGTATATTTGTCCTCATCTTGTTTGTTGTTAACACAACGTTTCTGCTGATATACCCTCCAGCCTTCATCAGGTGTCTTGGGAAAATTGCGAACCTGGGTTCTCGTTCCTAAGGTGTTTTTCGATGTTGTTGTTGCTGTTATTCTTCTTCTTATTATTATTATCATTATTATTCAGGTCACTGTCTGGAATCGAACTCGGAATCTTGAGGTTAGTAGCCCGCGCTCTTAACCACTACGCCATATGCAATTATGGAGTGAATTTTAGGGCTTATAAATCTAATATTTTCCTATCCTTCCTTAATACCGGTTCCCATATACTATTCGTATCTGCACTCGGTCTGCTTAGGAGGTTGTTGCGTCCTAGTATATTTGCTGCTCCTTTTAGTTTTCGTATTTTCCAGTGGTGTCCTCTGTCTATTATTTTAACTTCATCCCACAGCGGGAGGTGGTCTCCCTTTTTAACGTTTTTGTTTACAACTGCGTACTTTGATTGGACCGACCTATTTGAAAACTATTGTCGTTCTGATTATTGCTTTCTCAGGTATGTTAGAAAGAGGAGTGTGAGCGAGCGAACTGGCAGCTATTTTAGCATGTCAGGAGAGCATTGAGAGAATCCTTAATTGGAATTATTCGTCATGTTTCCATGTGCTGAATATCAACAATGTGAGAGTATCAGGGAAAAAACTTTAAGATGAAGTGACCGAAAGAATGTAACCAATATAGAGATCAGTGTTTATAGCCTGTGAATACTGGTTCATATAAATGGATTTCTATTACAATAGAGAAACATTGTGAAAAAAAGTGAAAGAGGAAGCACTGAAATCCTATTACTAGTGTAATTTGTAAGCAAAGTGTCGAATGGTTGATTTTCAGAGGGAATTAAGATATAAAGAAAACAGCTATGAGAAGATGAATGATGGTCACAGATGGACTTAGTGTAGTTTTACCTGTATATTGTTTATGTGTGAATTGTTAATAATTTGACACCTTGAGAAGAACAATTAATAAACAATTGTTAGTTATGCTTTTACAAATTAACTGCTGAAATTATGACAGAAATATGAAGCTATATAATTGAAGAAGGCAAAGGAGACACGTTTGAAACCATTATTCTTGACATGAACATTAATTAATCTATTTGTTTAGAGATGTTTCTTCCTTTCTTTTTGAATTATTTACCAAATTTGAGAATTAAGAAAAGAATTGCTTCTAGAAAATTCTTTAACCTCATTCGAGAGCCATATTGCGCAAAG
>NC_142929.1:1485000-1632500 GCF_046866305.1 Octopus bimaculoides
GAATATTAAATTTTCAAATAAGAAATAAATACAAAATCTATAATAGCTATGCTAATTCTAATACATATATAAATTATACTTAAATATATTGTTCAAATCAAATCTAGACCAATGTGCATTTAGAGTAGCCATAAATAGTTTTAAATTATACTCCAACGGAAGGTTAAGTCTGAAAAGAATAAATTAAACGTCTCATTTCAAATATTTTCAACTATCTCTACGTCGCTAAAGAGAATGTGACAATGAAGACTACAAGGTTAAAACGGAAGTGCCTTAGAATATGGAACATAGAGTGCGAAATAATTTTTAGGAGCAGTGATGAAAGCAAAGCAAAATGAAATGGACTCGAATCTAACTTTGAAAAAATTGCAATTATATATAAACAATCCGCAGAGAAAGATTTTTGTATTCTAGGTTCATATTGTATAATTAAACACTTTTAATAAACCACATTAATAAAATATAACACCTTGAGAGAAATTAACTGATTAACTTGGGAATAAAAATGCTATGTTTTGCAAACAACTTGCACCTCAGTAGAAAGCTCTGAATACCGGAAGCCATCAAGTATATGAGGTCATCAGGAGAGAATGTGTGCCATTTCGGGGCCTACCTCTCGACGGCAGCAATACGCACCGGCCCCACTCATTGATATGAGGCCCTGCTTTCTAGATCAACTGGCTATTAAATAAAACTCAATATTCTTCTAGCCATTGCTCATCGTCTCTTTTTAGCCAAATCCAGCGGCTAGCCTTTTCCACTGTAGTTTCGATATTGGTCATGGTGGTATTTACTTTACGATGAGTTAGGCCTAACGATAACAGCAGTCACCTCATACTGTGTCCAACAAATCCTCTACATCCCTTTCCAGCCTTCGTCTTCACATTCCTCGACGAGGTTTACATAACGGTCAATCTTTCGAGCCCGAGCAGCGTCCATGTTGTCTTCATGAGGAACCGTTAACTCGACTAGATTCACAACTTTCTTTCACACCACATTAAAATGTCCGTTTTTTTTCGTAACTGGGATGGGAGAGAGAGTCCCTGACACCCTGGTCAATCTGCAGTCACCTCCCAATAGCCCATGGAAGTTTCTTATTCTTCTTGAAACAGATTCGCTGTCCTGAACGCACGTTTTAGTTTCAAAGCTGCGGTCATGCTGGGGCGTCATAGCAAATGCTGTAAATAAAGCCCGTAAATAATGATAACAAAAAATACAACAAACACAAATATTGGTTTCAAATTTAGCACGAGACCAGCAATTTCGGAGGGTGGGGTTAATTCGAATACATCGACCCCAGTGCTCAACTGGTACTTATTTTATGGAGCCAGAACGGATGAAGGACAAAGTCGACCTCGCCAGAATTTGAACTCAGAATGTAAAGACGGTAGAAATGCCACCAAGCATTTTCCCCGGTGTGCTACCGATTCTGCCAGCTCGCCGTCCTATTAAACACTATATGTTGAAAATATACATCAACAGTAAATATTCTGTACAAAGAAAGAATGTAACTAACGTAAATAGCAAAAGATAATTCAATTGAACCGTAACATACCTGGAAAGAACTATGACAAGAATATTTCTGTTTTGGTCGTGAAAAGATTTGACTGGACTGAATGGATGTCGATGAAGGCAAGAACACAAATTTCGTTTGAGATACTAAATACAAAAATATTTTTATCGCCAACAAAATTTATGTATTGTTGTTACTAGTAACGGCAGAAAATACAGCAATTAAATAGTCCAACGATTTGTATGAGATACTATTACGACCGAGAATGACAGAATGAGAGGAGCTTGTGTAGTGGCTTGAGAGGCGTATGTCACCACTGGAACAATTTTGTAGATTCTAGCATTTAGGTGGTTTAGCTGTGTCGTCGTTGTCATCATCATCATCATCATCACCATCATCATCATCATTATGGACTGATGTTGATGCTACAGCCACATTGCCGTTATTGTCGTCGTGTTGCCCTAAACATTGCAGCAATGTTTCTGGCCGGGTGACGGATACATTGAGTGCTACTGGAAAGTGTCTTCTATTTATAGTGTAAACTTCAGCCATTGAAACAAGCGCGAAAAAGCAACTTACTGAGAATTTGTTCTCCAAGATAGTCGAGTAGCCATTTCCTTACTGACATCATCAGCAACTGAGCGAATCACATTCCTCTTGATACAGGGATCTTTACTAGAGATCTGATTGGTCAGCCGTGTGCTAACGTCATCAATCTCTTAGAAATATCCTGCTTTGTGAAACGTAACAATCCGGTTTCAACTCCTAGGTGTTTTGGTCTGCCAAACATTTCTCCTACAGACTCAGTCAGAAAATAAAGCAAATATCGCTCCATTTGATCACCAGTGAGTATAAAATCGATATAAGTAATGTAAATATAATCTAAAGCTGGAAGAAGGAAAATATTAGAATCATCATATATTAATATAGAACAATGAAATACCCACAAAAATATTAAACTGATAAATTGGTAGCAATGATGATGAACAGAATCTGGGCTGCTACAGACAGTCTGGAAACATATACGAACAATATTAAAAGCACATTATTAAATTAACTAATATATGTAGAAACCACACAAGCAATACTCGAGACTTAGATATATCATCGAATCGTTTCGTACGGAAACATCATAGAAAACTAACAACGTGAACAATAACTTATAGGGAATGAAAGAAAATGAAAAAAAAAATGTCTGAAAACTTAATGAGATTTACAACCAAAAACATGGGGAAATAATAAGAAAAACAATAAAGAACTAAAATCAGAGAACACTAAGGATAAGCGTTCCTTACTCAATAGTAAATGAATCAGTCATTATAAAATATAGAATTCCTCTATTCGAAAAAAAAAAGGCATGTTTGCCAAGGAAAAACTACATAAAAAGCAATAGATCACCAATGGCACCGAAAGAATAAATGATTGGGAAGAAGTATATTTACATTTAAAATGAGAATATCAGGAAATAATGTGTCATTTGTAATTCAATAAATAGTTTGAAGCAACTCGTATTAAGTATCGAAAGCGTAAATTTCGCTCTGATGGACCCGTTGCAAGAACCACAGGCAGCAGCTGGAGCCGTTCGGTTACCGAGCGGCATCCAAGAAATCGGAAAAAGACCTCTGAGAAGTTCTAGCAAAACGGTGAGATGTATTGGCGAAACAGTATGCGCCAACATAGAAAAGGATGGTGCAATGAAGAAAGAATTAAAAGCGCATTGCGACCAGATGGTGTATAGCATCATCTTATAATTTGGTCGATACTGGTGATAGAAGTTATATAGCTGACACACAAACACGCACGTACACGCGCGCTCACGCACACACACGCATATTAATCAGCGACTACAGTGGACGTATAATGTACTTACAACCACCATAACATTTACTTATTCTGCTAATAGTAAGCGCTCTAGCTATCTCAGGTACTGATCAGTTCAAAAACCATTACGTCCAGTGAAAGGGACAGGTGTTTAGCCTCGTTTTGAGGTATTGTAATAGAAAATTGTTTGTTAAAATAAAAAGGCTACCATGATGTGTTAAAAGATTTGTGACTCACAGTTTCAAAATCTACGCAAGAAACGTTTCCTTTTTTCTGTGACATTTTGTTTTTATTACATCTCGATAAAAAGTCTTATTCAGAGGAATCTAATTCTGCAGATCTCTTGAAAATTTTAGAGTAGTAAAATGCGTCTGAACGTGACTGATTGTTCGGCCTAATTTCATCTTAAATCCATAAAGTCTCTACAATTTTTTGAACACATTTCGTAAACTTATGCTTATTTGAGTGATCAAAATGAAAGAAGTCTATTTTTGTTAAAATGGCGAGGGAGAAAAAAATACTTTGTCTAATTGGAAAGCAACTAACACCTGATATTGGCTTTAAATTATATATAAAAAAGCAAAAACAACTTTAGTATACTTCAGCTCGCTTTATAGATATAAATGAGGAAAATAAATCTAATAGCAACAACTGGCAGGATAGAAAATTGACAGGGTAGAAAGTCTGAAGAATGAATCAGAAAAATCTTATGAAGAATGAATCAGGATGAATGAATGATCACTAACAAATTTAGTAACATGGAAAGCTTTGTAACTAAACTTAAGTTCTAAAGTAGTATTTTATATCAAAGTAACCAATTATTTATTCTGGCAGAAATATCCAAAATTACAAAAAGATAGTAAATATTCAAAACGACATGAACATACTCTGAAATTTGATACATTAATGGAATTGAGCATTAAAAATTTACCATTGCAGAATTTATGACATAAAAAGTTATTTCTTATATTTAAATGATTTTAGAAATGATTATTTGTATTTGAATATTAATGAAACAAAAAACGTCAATATATTAAAGAAAAATATCGAAAATTTAGTATAAATTATATTTGCTGTTGCTAATTTGTTATTTAAAATGTAAATTCATTGCTGGTTACTATTAGCGTTCCATTGCATATTGTATTATTCACCTCCTCATCATTATATCTGGATCAGAAAGGGCTGTAAAGGACACGCTTAGCACTATCATATGACAACATCCAAGTTATCATAAAGGTGACCTTCTGATGCTAGTTTTGTCATACTGCGTTCGAAGTATATCTCCAGAGTTTGGATGAAATGAGATCGGTTTTGTCTGAAACTTGTCAACTCATATTTGCTGTCGTACTTTCTGACTGGCGCCATTTAATTTATTCTTTATTCGCATTTTTTCCTTCATTTCGGCTTCATCATTGACATTTTTCATACAATTTATTTTTTTCAGTAAATAAAATTTACTGCTTGAATATATATTTAATGTTTTCTCTGTTTCACTCAGACTACGGCCATGCTGGGGCAGAGCCATCGAAAATTTTGGTAGAATTAATCGACTACAGAACCTATTTTTGTTTTTTAAAAAGCATGATATTTATTCTATCATTCTCTTTTGTCGAACCGCTAATTTACAGGGACGTAAAGAGACACCAGTATCGGTTAAGTGATGATGGAGTCAAAGGAAAAGACACACACACACAGATATAGACACAGACACACACACATATACTCACAACGGGCTTCTTTCAGTTTTCTTGCACCAAATCCACAAACAAGGATTTTGCCAGCTTGTGGTTATTGTAGAAGACGTTTGCCCAAAGTGGCACGCAGTGGGACTGAACCCGGAACCATGTGGTCGAGAAGCAAACTTCTTACCAAACAACCACGCCTACGCCTATACTTCTTTTTCATCGAGGCATCAGGCAGTCAGGCTGATTACTCGGGCCAACCTGACTACCTCTCTCCATCCCTCTCGATTTCCCTTAGTGTTTTAGGTCTTCAGCTTGGCACCCAACATTTACAAGCTGTTGTATATACGTCTTCCGTGGTCCTCCGGCCGCTGTGGTACCATGATTTAGTGTCTACAGCAACGTATTACTCACAAGTTCTTCTTTACTTCTCAATCTCTGCTCTTGGATGGCTGATGAGAAAGTTGCTACATTCCCATATAACCGTTGGTTTGTTGGGTACCCCCTCCAAGAGGTGTTGAGTACTGCACGTAACATTCTGGTGGAGGCACCGTCCAGCATGCACCTGAGTCTCTAGGTGAGGGTCCAAGTCAGAGATCCATATACAAGCACAGATTCAACAACTGCTCTGATGACCTGTCTCTTCAATTTATCTGGTAGGGTTGACTTCCATATTGTTCTAAGACCGTCTATAGCTGCCCAAGCCTTAGCGACACGAGATTTAATATCTTTTTCAGTGGATATGATATTACTGCCGAGGTACGTAAACTCGCTGACATTTTTCAAGGGCTTCTGTTTGATGGTCCTGATTTCACCTGTTCTTCAGAGCAGTTGTTGAATCTGTGCTTGTATATGGATCTCTGACCACATTTTATGATGATGTCCGTTATCAGAAGTAAATCTTAAAGCTTACCCTTCTCTAGTGCTTTACCAGACAAAATTAATTAAATATTATCTATTGATGCAGCTACATGAGATAGTAATATGTCTTGTATAGATCTGGAAGAAACCACCATTTTTGTGGCCTCTCAACATCAATATCATAGACTATATATCCTACATATCCTTCACAAATAACACGGTGCTCATCCATAATATTAAGGTGATCCCCACCCAAAGGATTTTTTCGGATCATAACGTAGAAGAGTTAATAGTATATATGTCCAAAGAAAATTGCAGACATGCTGTCTACTAGCAGTATCTGACTCCTATCCAATACAGGAATATACCAAAACTCGGTTACTACGGTTACTAGACAGTAATGTTACATGTCTCAACGAAATACATGTTCACCTATCTTGTCTTTGGGGATAGAATTTTCCTGAATACGTTTCACTGTTATTTATTGCAGCATCTCAAAAAACGCAATGCCATAATTATAATAATGTTATAGCATTCTGTATTACATTTGAGTTTAATTTTATGCTTCTGATCGTGAAACACTATTTTTTAAATAATATTGATCTCCAATTAAGTAGAGGAAGATTTACTAATTAATAGTTTTCTTATCATGTATAATAATCATTAATTTCTTGTTGGTAAAGTCGTTAAACACCAAGTTCAACTTTGATCCGTAATGTGTTAAATGAAAATGAAATTATAAATTACAGATTAGAGCAAGTCTAGTTTATTTAGTTTATATTGTAATGATGTTTTTTTATCCTCAATATTGTTAATGTCTGACGAATAAATGGGAAATACAGAACGCTAATATTTGGTGAAAAAAAATTGAATATATATTATCACCGTTTTACAGGAAAAAGGATAGATTTTGAAGCTTCTGTAAAATATTATTTAAAAAGTATTAAAAGGACGTGGAAGTTGAAGTTTTGTTCGACAACAATTACATAATAGCAATATCTATGTTGGTGAGTCAGCTGAATATTGGGAGCAACAGGACACTCTAAACATACACTCACAGCACATAGAGATACACGGGCACACACACACACGCATGCTTAAATAAAGTTAGAAATTTTCAACGCCATTGTATACTTATGTATGTATTCATACTCATACATTCATACGCACATACACACGCATATTATATAAATACATGCTGATGTGTGTGTGTGTGTGTGTGTGTGTGTGTGTGTGTGTGTGTGTGTGTGTGTGTGTGTGTGTGTGTGTGTAAATATAAATATATAAAGACAGTGACACACAGATGTGAATAGCTCACACATGATACACTCACACGAACACATACTTCTGTACATACAAACACAGAATGTCTGTCTATAATGTTATCCAGAATAACATTGTTAATAATGTGATATGAGCGTTTGATCTTTTGAAGCGTCGACTGGAGAAGACTTCTTTACGGATAGATCAAAAGAAACAGCTGATATACCAACGAGTATGAGAGAATATGATTCGGCGTTTGTAACTCTCTTCAGAAAATAATGACATCATTAACTCTAAAGGTGTAACGTTTGACTCTGTCAATTCCAGAATCTGGATATATTTAATAGTAAATAACTTCACTAAAAAAGAGACAATTATGAGATGAAAAACATTACTTTGAATTTAAAAGCACATTCTCATTTACTTTAACAGTTTTGACCTCGTATTTAAGGTTCATTGCGGGATGTTCAAGCATTAGATCTAACATATTTCTAATAATGAAGTGATTATTTTTGTAATGAGAAAGTGAGAATTGGAAAATAGAACGCTTGTGATTTATCTATTCATTTGCGTTGCTATTATTCTATACCCGTATAAACATTCTTCTAACTATGCACATCGGTACATACATACGCATGTTATATGCATATGTATATATGTATTTACATGTACGCGCCTGTAAAAATACAAACACACAAAAATAAAGTTAGCCGCCACACCAGCAGACATTAGAAGACTACTGATGGCTTCTATAACCGAAGTGCGTTTTCTATGGCCACAAGGTAAATTTATATAAAAAGGTGGATGGGGCAGCCATGTATGTCCTCTTAGAACTTACGTTTGTTACATTCTTTCTATCCACAATAGACAGCAGAATAATACCGTTTTGGTATATTCTGCACCTGATACGTAGACAATATATTAGTTGTCATGGAAACATTAAATGATGCGAAACTAAAGAAATACATGAAACAAATTCGTACTAAAATTTAATATCCAAAATATTGCACATGAGATTCCGTTTTTAGACATAAACATAGTGATCAACAAAGAGAAAAACCCCAGATAAATTGCATTGATATACACCAAAGAATCAAAGAAATGCTTCTACTTCCATGGAGACCGTGAATGCCCACACAGTTCTGTCACTGATACTACAAAAGACTTATACGGAAATACTTTAATAAAATTTTTAACAAAAGAGATAAAGCAGGACCATAGTCGTGTGTTTATGTGTGCTCAATAAAACAGATCTAATTCAGTCATGTCACTCTCTCTCCTTTCCCCACCACACACAAATATATATATATATATATACCCCCCCCCCACACACACTGTATCTGAAATTGAGACTAGTAAACTCTTATATTATGCTAATGGTCCTCTACGAGGAGAAATATGGACAAAGATCACAGCTATGGTGAAAATGAAAACTTTGAAATATGGATCCTTGGCAGAGTGGGCAGGAGGCTGGAAAGACAGAGTAAGAAATGCTGCAGTAGCAGAAAAGCTAAAAGTAAAAAGACGGCTTCTGTTGAGAGTCAAGTCCAAAAGACGATCATTTTCTGGATATACAATGAGCTACAAGTCACAGGCGAAGATCATTCAGCAGGAAGTGCTCAGAGGAAGAAAATAATTGTCCGGCGGAAACGTTTGTGGAGTGACGACATCAAAGAATGGACTGAAACCAGAAGCCTCGCCGATTACAGGATTACCTCACAGCGCACACAGGAGTCTTGGGATGCCTACTAAGCAAGCAGAGACGGTATCTGGCTGATGATTGATACTGTATGCATATATATATGTCTATCTATTTTTGCACGGGCATCAAGTCTTCTCTTGATATTACAGCTGTAGTATTCAGAGCGGGAATATGCTCTTTCATTTATAATACCAGCGATAACCAGAGAATTAGCCTTCTTTGTTATTAAAGATTACTGCGAAAGTCATCGGAGGTCTTCGGACTCTGCTTGAACTCCAAGAAATTCCTGTTGGTGACCTGGGACCCACACGCCAGCATAGTCAATTAATAGCGGTCAAAGGGCGACACTCCCTTGTTGTTGACAGAGTATCAAATTCTTTTCGTCCTCCATTTTCTAGCGAGGCCACTTGCTAGAGAAGCCATAGGCCAAAGGGCTTTAGGGTCCGAAGAAACGCGCACACACATATACTTAGATAGATATAGATATTATACGCATGAATATATGCATTATGTTACATATGGCTATTATATATGTTAAAATATATATACTATATATAGTATATATATTTTAACATATATCATTTTTCATGTAATCAAGTAACATGTATTGCACCTACAGAGACATTGCTTTGTAGGTATAAAAGACGCAGAAACACACATACCAATGTATGCTGTATTCTGTGCAGACAGAAAGAGGTTATGATGGAGTTGCATTGTACATCCGTGAAGATGTCACTCCACTAATCCTGTTGCCACAATCAAACTCGGTCTGTAGCACACTCATAGTGCATTTAATGCAACTTGGTGTGGTAATATGTATCGCCCACTTGATGCCTTAAATCATGATGGTGAATTTGAAGAAAGTCTTACAAGAAGTACTAATAAAACTGAATCAAAGTGTTAAGATTATTCTGATGGGTGACTACAACTTTCCCACATAATCTCAGGAAGGACATTCAAAGAGCGTAACCAAGCAGAATCTCTACTTCACTTCACAAAAATGCTGTTAATGGAGCAAACAATACACTCCCCAACCAGGAATGATAAAATATTAGACCTCCGTTTCGCCAACAATGTAGATAACACCGACAATCTTCTCATACCACGTAGTAGAACTGACGATGTATGGTCCAAAACCAATTAATGATGTATTCCACACAGACGGCACTCGAACCCTGTCTAGTCTGAACTGTTACAAGGCTGACTGGGAGTCAATTGAAAAACGGATAATCCAGCAAAATTGGCCTAAAAATCTCTCTATGCAAAACATTGAGGTGGACCATAAAGAATTCGAGTCAATAATGCGAGCCATATGCGTTAAATTTATCCCAGAGACCATATTTGTAAGTTTTTGCCACATACAAAAAGCGGTGGTCCAGTATGACCCCAGGCCCTTGCTGAACCCACTAAATGATAAGACATAAAAGATAAATAATATATATATATAAATATATATATATATATATATATATATATATATATATATATATATATATATATTCATAGATCTATCTATCTATCTATCTATCTATCTATCTATCTATCTATCTATCTATCTGTCTGTCTGTCTGACTGCCTGTCTACGTGTCTGTCTGTCTGTCTGCTTAAAACGGTTGTACTGCATTACAACTTTGATATCCTGTTCTTTATTTTGATCTTACACACACACACACACACACATACACGCACACACACACCCATGTATAGTCATATATATATATATATATATATATATATATATATATACTTACACAGCCCTCCCCCCCCACACAAATATATGTATAGAAGCAGCGATGTGTGCGGAGTTGTGTGTGTTCCGCATGTCACTCCCAAAGACTACAAACGTCGCGTTCGTAAAACGGAAAGGAAATGAGATATCAGTTTCTAAGGGGCCAAACAATTTCTATGGCCAAATAAATTTTACCCCTCTTTAACGAAAACTGAAAATAAAGAAACAGAATCAAAATTTTGCTATAAGGGTAACTCCAAAAACCAGTAAAATCCTCAGAATTAATCTTACAATTCAGCCTAAGTTTAAACGAAAGAGCAAAAATAAATAAATAAGAAACAATCACGTGCGATTATTAAATTATAATAATGAGAAAAATTTTAAGTAAATTTTAAACATTATGGTGGTAATGAGTTAGAAAAGACCTCAATAGAGGAAAATAATTCTAGAGGATTATATTCTTTAATCGTCCACACGCAGACATAACCATTGTAAATCTTGTCAGGGATCTCGATTTCTGCAATAAAACCAATTTCTAGAGTTAAAATTACGTTAGCAAACATAAATTTAGCTTCGAGATGCAAACATTCATTTGCTAAACAGCAATGTTATTATTATTTTCGCAGAGATTTCAATGCGTATTGATTAAAGTATCATCTAAAACATCGTCGTGGCACTCCGTCGGTTACGATGACCAGGGTTCCAGTTGATCCGATCAACGAAACAGCCTGATCGTGAAATTAACGTGCAAGTGGCTGAGCACTCCACAGACACGTGTACCCTTAACGTAGTTCTCGGGGAGAAACAGCGTGTGACAAGGCTGGCCCTTTGAAATACAGGTACAACAGAAACAGGAAGAAAGAGTGAGAGAAAGTTGTGGTGAAAGAGTACAGCAGGGTTCGCCAGCACGCCCTGCCGGAGCCTCGTTGAGATTTTAGGTGTTTTCGCTCAATAAACACTCACAATGCTCGGTCTGAAATTCGAAACCGCGTTCCTACGACCGCGAGTCCGCTGCCCTAACCACTGGGCTATTGCACCACCACATCATCTACAACATACATTCACATACACGTTGTGTTATTACTTTAGACCAGGGCTAGTGGTGTTACTGCTCGGTAGCGTCTGTACTGAGGACCTCACGGTTTAACAAACGGTCAGTTAACAAGCAATAGTTAAAAGTCAGTCAAGTATATGTTACAAGACGTTACTTATCTGATTAGCGGTTTATGTTCGAACATTTTAAAAGCTCAATACCAAAATCCATAAAGTTTATCATTTTTAAATTTTTCATTGAAATTTTTCAGTTTTAAAACTCACCCACAGAGAAATAATTGCACCCTGAATTTTTCAAGGTCATACAACACACACACACACACACACACACACACACACACACACACACACACACACACGTTGTTTTGGCGTTGTTTTGGCGTTGTTTCGAAACTGTTCGGTATGAGCATGTGAGTGTGTGCAAGCTCGTATGTGTGCACGCTCATATGTGTGCACGCACTTATGTGTTCGTGCTTATATGTAAGTATGTGCGTCCATATGTGCGGAATATGAACGTAAATAAATTAATTAAAAAGTCTCTATCTGATCTGATATAAACGAAATTGTTACAAACACACATATGGACGCACATACTTACATATAAGCACGAACACATAACTGCGTGCAAACATATGAGCGTGCACACATATGAGCTTGCACACTCACATGCTCATACCAAACAGTTTCGAAACAACGCCAAAACAACGCCAAAACAACGCCAGATCATACATTCAAAATAAATGGAAGTGGAGAGACAAGTTACTGAAGAGATTGCAAGAGTGCAATGAAATAATTTAACAAAAAACTATATAAATTAATAAAGGACTGAACCAGTGCATGTGTTTATTACTGGCATAATGCCTCTCCCAAGGTTTAATTGTATTCTATTTATAAATGTTCTATATTATACACAGCGTTGGGTTTTTTTTTATATCTCATTACGGAAAGTAAATCCTTATATACAAACGCTGAAATATGACCTACATTGGGCCCCTTATTCGCATAACCACCGAACCTAGAGCTTAACTATCATCTATTCATAGCACTTACTCAACATTACCTGAAACCCTTGGGTCTAATTGACACCACTATCGCTCATAACATATATATATATATATATAAATATATATATATATATATATATATATATATATATATATATGTATATGTATATGTATATATATATGTCGTTATTCAGTTTTATTTCAATATTTTTTGCCAACAGAGAAAGAACCGGTTTCTAACCTAGACCCAAAGCACCTTCAATGGAATTTCAAGATAAACAACAGGGTAATTTTGTTTGTTTGTATGTATGTATATGTACAGACTTGTATCTTCTGTTTCATGATTGTCTTCTCATGCATATACTTCCATATCTAGACATGCACATATGTATTTAAATGATAAACTTGTGAAAATGTTTGCAGACTTACACATTTCCAGTGATAGATTGGATCTGTAGTCTTCGAATCAGCTTTCTCCTTTCTGGTTTTTGAGAAGCCTAATTTCCCAAGATTGGTATTTAGGTAGTGCGTTACATATCGCAGTGCCCCAATAATTACCGGTATAAACTTGAACTTGTAATCTGGACAGAATAACTGCAGATTTCTCAATAGTTCAGCGTAGGTATTCTCTTTGTCGCTAATATTCAGCTTTATGTAAACATCCGCTGAGCAGCTGATTTCCATAATTGTACAGTTTCTCTTCTCTATTCCAAATCATTAGATCAGGTCTGTTGTGCTTACATTTTATTGAGGTTTTCACAGGGACATTCCACCAGTATTCCTTGTTATTATGAGTGGCTATGACTTCTACCATACTGTGGCTTCATATTTCTTTATACTGGGGGTTATCCTTTCGACGGATCTCATTATACAGTGTCCTAACTAAAACATGTCTCATCGGTGGATAATACCGTGATGACATTTTCAGACAACTGCTTATGATGTGGGTGATATCTTCGGCATTAGCTCCACAAAGTCTGCATCGTTGTCACATTTTATTGCTTTTCCTGAATCTCTGACCCTTTTGTGCATCAGGTATTTGGTTGATATTTCCTGTTCCTGGATTGCAAATGCATACTCTCCAAAGTTCAAGGTAGTAATCTGGTCGTCGATCCATGATAAACTCCTTTGATGATCGATGTTGCTATCACCACAGAGCTTTCTACCAACATATAAATGCATGATCTTGTCCTGATAGAAGCTCATCTTATCATCTGATGATACGTTGTGGTTGTGTTGTGCGACTTCATTGGGCATGTATTTAAGGTATTCAGGCAAGGAATGCTGCTCAAGGAGCTGTCTGCCGAGTCTTATGATGTTATCAGCCTCATATATGCAAAATTGGTCAAGGGATGCGCTTCGACACTCAAAGATGTTGCCGAAACGATATGATCCGACATTCAAAAGTAGTCTGGATCGATGTTAAGCCTCTGTTGCTTTGTTTTCGTTTTAGGTAGTGGCGGTCTACGTCACTGTTGATGGGGAAATTATGTGTGCTTGTCAGTATCTTCCGGGTTTTCACATCAATAGCTCGGCTCTCATCAAGCAGCCTAAATGTTGGTATGAGTACTGACACTGCAAGCACATTGTGGGCCACTGTTTTATCGAATGCAGAGCGTTCCGCGGTCCAAAGTTTCTTTATTCAGTTGTAATATTCTTTAGTGACACATATTTTATTACTGATGCTATTGTAAAATATGATTTCATCCATCGCTAAATACCTGTAACATTCCATATAGAGGAAACAGTCAAGTCATTGAGGAGGATGTTGCTAGTCTGGTTTACAGATTTCTCTCTTTTCACAACCGTAACACAGTATGTATGTATGTATGTATGTATGTATGTATGTATGTATTCATACATACATGTATGTATGTATGTATGTATGTATGTATTCATACATACATGTATGTATGTTTGTATGCACGTATGCATGTATGCATGTATGTATGTGTGTATATGCGAGTGTACTCGTGTCTTTGTGTCTGTGCTTGGCCCCTACACGCTTCTTAATCGGTCTAGTTGTGTTTACGTTCTCGTAACTTTGCAGTTCGGCAAAGGCACCGAGAGAATAAGTAGCAAGCGTAAAACAAATTTAAGTACTGGTGTGGATTCGTTCGACTAAAAGTTTTCAAGGCAATGCCCCAGCATGGTCGCAGTCTAACGAGTGAAACGTGTAAAAGGTAAAAGATATATGAGATAAAAAAAAAAGAATTGTCGAAAGTGCGTTAATCACTCACCCAAAAATATTTACGTAAACTAAAGAAATTGATGAGTATAAACGAAATAAAGAACTGCAAATGCAGGAATGAATGAGACGGAAAAGAAATAAAGAGAAAGAGAAACGTTAGAAAAATAAAAAGAGTCAGAATATAGAGTGTAAAACTAAGTGGTAAAGGTTAAACATTGAATGAAAACATCAATATATTTCTCCTATCAATTTATTTTCCTCTTAGGTATTGTATCATGAAAAACTGACAAATTTCTCTCGAAATATCTCAATACAATTGGCCATGTGTTAAAAGTTCCCATAAAATCAAGAAATATTTATATATTGAAGAAACAAACAAAGGATATTGTTCTTTATATGAAAACTATCTAGTGGTTTCCATATAAAAATGTTTCTTTTAAAAAACATTAAAAAAATCATGAGTAAATATCTGAAGGAAATAATATACATCTTCAACAGCTGACTCAGATCGATACTCATAAAAAGATAGGTGAACGGTGATTTATAAAGTATTTCCACAAAGCTGTTATGCACGGCATAAAAACACATTTTGACTCTGAAAGACAGCCTTACGACAGGCAGCACAGCTGTAGTTTTCAATTAACGTTGGTGATGCAATCCAAACCTTTCAGTCATATGTATTCAAGATAAACTACCACGGGAATTGTTTTCTATAGTTATATTCAGGCTAATTAGAGGCTCTGAACATAGCTTCGGTTAAAAGCCTTAATTACAGGGAAAGTTTGAAGGCTTTGTCTCTTTTCTCTCTTGAACTCCGAGGAGAGAGATATAGCAGCATATACGTATGGAAAATCCTGGAGGGGTTTGTTCAAAACTTCGGCATCACAGAGAATTTTAATGCACGAACTGGCAGATACTGCCAACTTCCAAACATACCAGCTTCGAAATTGTGACCAAAATATTCTTTTGTAACAGTGTGATACTTAGGGATCCTCAACTGCTTAACTATCAAAAATCTAAAAGAAACTTCCACTGAATCATTATATATTAAAAAAAGAACAAAAAATATTGGATAAACTCAAAAGGACGATAACAAACCAACAAAGATACAATCAGGGATGATCAGCAGCTACAAAGTCAATCCGACACCAAATTCCATCCATAATGAAACAACAAAACTGAAAAAAAAATATAGACGGCGCTCCAGCCTGGTCGCAGTCTTATGGCTGAAACAATTAAAAGAAAAAAGAATAGCATCCGCCACTAATAAAAGACCACCTAATGTTATCAACTCTAAAATCGCGAAAACGGAGATTTTCGACTGGCATTATTATTCATTCTGTATCCCAAAAGAAGTATTTGTTGATGATATGTGTTGTTTTCCGGAATTCAGAATAGAACGAAGGAAAATAATTTCTACTGCGATTTATATTCTTCACAAAATGTTGAAGTATAAATTTGAAAAAGAAAAATAGAGATATAGGTAACCGTTGTTTATAAAATGGTTATGGAAATCAGATAGGATCAGTCTATTGCTTAATTACTAATGATGGTTGAGGAATATTCAAAGTTGTAAGAACATCATTCAGTTTATTTTGTCATGGAGACATTAGCACATTCACCCATAAGGACCAAGCACCGTATTGTATAGTCAGTATTTTTGTCTTTTTAGGAGGAATGTAGGTTCATCAATTCTATCATAAAAGGCAACAAGCTTTCGCGTAAATAAAACTAATTCGTTGAGACACACTACTCTTTTCTAAAGAACGGAATATCATTATTCTTGTCTTATATTTTATACAACTGAAGATATATATTTGTGTGTGTGTGTATATATATATATATATATATATATATATATATACACACACACACACAACTATATATATGTGTATATTTCTGTTTGTGCCTGTGTTTGTCCCCCCATCACCATCGCTTGACAACCGATGTTGATGTGTTTATGTCCCAGTAGCGGTTCGGCAGAAGAGACCGACAGAATAAGTACGAGGCATACAAAGAGTCCAGGGATCGATTTGTTCGGCTAGAACCTCTTAAGGTGATGCTTCAGCATGGCCGCAGTCAAATGACTCGGGTTCAGTGCCAGTGTGAGGTATATTGAGCAAATGTCCTCTACTATAGCCTTGAGCCGACCAAAACTTTGAGAGTAGATTCGGTAGACGGAAATTGAGAGAAGCCCGTCGCACATATACACATACTTACATGCATGCATGCATACATACATACACATATATATATATGTGTGTGCTTGTGTGTGTGTGTGTGTGTGTGTATGTGTGTGTGTGTGTGTGTGTGTGTGTGTGACTAACGGTGTCGATGTGTTTGCATCTCCGCAAATTGGCGGTTCAGCAACAGAGAACGATAGACTTATTCGAGTAAACCCTTCAAGGTGGTACCCCAGTATGGCCGCAGTCCAATGATTGAAACAAGAAAAAGGATAAAAGAAAAACGCTACACCCACACACACGCAAACACACACACACATATTCTACACTAAGAATTAAGATTAATTTTCAAAATAGACGGACGAGTTCTCTAAGATGGAAGCAAGTTATTAGAATATCACTGAAGAGATATAATGTATATTTCACTTGTTATTGTTTGTTTGAATTTCCGATGTATTTCTCTAAATTTCATAGAGAAAATAAAAAATATTATTAGAAGAAAATAAGCTCATTCATTCTATGAAGATAAAAGAAGTGAATAATGAATGCAGATGTATATAATAAAGATTATAAACCTCGATGTGAATTAAGTTTATGATATGAACCAAGATGAATACAGTTATGCTAGAAAAGAAGCAAATACCTTGTGTAGTGGATGGAACTACATATTTCCCGGGGTTAAACCTTAAAAGTAGAACGACGTCTAGAATAAGAATGTAAAATATACCTATGAACTACTATGCCATTTCAGACAAACTGAAAAAAGAACAACAACCACTTAACTTATATTAGTAAGGGATCTGTTTTAGTATCTATAAACACACTTTAAATTCAAACAGTATCATTTTGAACTGCAAATTGATCTTACAGCCATATCACGTTGAAAGCACCGGTTCTCGTCCGATCACAGAAGTTAAACAACGTCGAGCCTAGTGAGTACTTAGATGGGTGACTGCTTGGGAAGCCTGGGTACTATAAGCGTCTCGCATTTTTCAAGGTGGTGCTATTGAGTTAGATATGGCCTGAGCTTATACTGGCCGAGACCGATAAAACTCATCAGACGTCTGTAAATACTCAAATGTATTTCTCCGCTGAATTTCAATTTATAAATTGCATTGACGACGACTAATCACTAAAATGTGCAGTAATTCCAATATTTTACTATTTCAGCGATCATTAGAAATATTAATGCTTCGTCTGTTCCATAGAAATGAATATTCAACAATAATATAAATACATGCACGTATTGCATACATATATAACTGAGATATGTTTCGGACAAAAATTGACCCGGACCATGTCTAACTTAATAGCATCAACTGATAGGATCTGTTAAGTCGTTTTTCAGTAAAAGTGTGGTATCATGGAACATTCTAGTAGGGAGTTGTTGATTGAGATGTATCCTGGTGATTTATCTGGTAAACCCTGAAGAAATTTCTCTCGTTCTGCAGGAAGATTCTTACGACCCTATTTAAAAACCAATAGAGGCTGGGCTAGGCATACCAGATTAGTTGACGGCCGCATCGACTCCATTTGTCCTGAAGAACAAAGGGATCCAAGTGGCCAAAAACTACAGGGTGACAGCATGTTTGAATGTGATGTACAAACTGTACACAGGTTGTTTTTATGTGTTTCTTCAAGACGACTGCTAACAAATGATATGGTAACAAATGATCTGGCAGGAAAGAAGAAAGGAGTCTGGGATGCTGCTAAATTTCTCATCTACAAAAGTGTTCAGAAGGAAGATAAGCAACATGCACGTAATCTGTGAGAAAGAGTTTAAACTAGTCCTTCACTAATGGTTGTGAGAATGTCTACACATTGTCAAAGTACCAACTGTTATAGTTCATACCAGTGAAAAACTGACCACATCGTGGTCCACACAATTATCACTGAAACAGCACTTATAATCACAAACACAATTAAATTATTGAAGGGAATATTCCAGGTTGACAGTTTATCTGTAATGTTGTTTTATATTGGCCACGAACCCCATGTCAACCCTGTCAACGAAATGTCAACTCTCCAAGTTGGGATCCGCAGAAGAGAGAAAAACTAATGCTACCCACCCATTTTTTGTTGATGACCAACAGTTATATTCATGTACCGTGTACACGCCATCAAGAGAAAATAAGAACTCACAAGATTCTCACGGGATATTAGGAATGGAATTTGGGTAAGACACTCATACAAGATAGTCAACCATGGAAAGAGGACAGATTGTCTTATAGACAGAGAGATTGAATATGAGGGACTTGCACATCTACCCTGTTTCTAATGATGGATACAATAAGTATCTTGAAACGGATGAAAATATTGCATACGTTGGTGCTGGCAATAAAGCTAGAGTAAAAAAAAAAATGAATATTTTTGCAGACTCAAGGAAATATGGAACTCAGAGCTTTCTACTTTCAATAAGTCCATCTGTAACAATGCGAGTAGCGATATTACACTCGACACACTTGATGAAATTTGTACTCTGATCACCGCTGGCAACTTTTGCAGAAACAGCGACGGCAACAGGACCTAATGGAAGAGTATGAGTTGATGGCAGAAACTTTGAGTCTGTTCACGTTACACCTACAGAACACTAAAAAAAGGAACCAATAAATTACACGCGTACTCAAAGGTGAAAGCGATATCTTCAGAGTAGAGGAATTACTTATGAACAGGTAGTATGTACCTAAACAGAATAGCCTCTTCTGGACCTGTGATAGTTACGTAACAACCCACCTAGAAGGACAATCCGCTGTCTAGGAACATGAAATAGCTACTAATCGCATGATAAACAGGAGGGATAAAGATGCTACCGAACCTTTGCGGTGCGATAGAAAATTTTGGTGATGCTATACTAGTGTGGAATATATCACCCGCATCACTAACAGCTACCTCAAAATGTCTACGAGATATTACCTGTCACTGAGATACTCTGTATTAAATGCTATCTACAATACTAACCCCAGAAAGCATTGTCCTGAAGATTCTGAGCAAGTAGTTCTGCTTCCAAGGTGAACTCAGACCACGTGCATTTATACTGCCTATACCTAGAAAAGCCATATTAGATAGGACGAAGAAGAAAGTAACGAAAAGAAAATCATTTGCTTTGTTTCTGTGGAAGGAAGAAGTGTTTCTTCCTCCAGTACGTTGTAGTTGTATCCACAAGTAATTCTTTATAGTCTATTATTTACATTTCCTCTGAGGTCCCCCACAATTTAAGATATTTATTTTTTAAGGTGTTGTATCTGTATTGTGACATGTGGACGATTTTCATGTGTGTCGGAATGCTGTTAGTTAACATAACGTAGCCATTGTGTGGGTTGAATTTATTCTCTTTCACTTTACGGTCGTGTAGTTAATGGTTTCTTTGTTTTGTTCGTGTTGGGTGGAGTGTGATCTGAAAACAGTTGTGCGTAAATCAGGTTGTGCATGTAGAAGTGATAATAGTATCTTTGATTCTCTTGGTAATGGTGTTGTAGATGATGCTGGTACTAATAATACTGGTGTACCTGTATTTGATTGGAACAGCAGTTGAAATATCTTAAAATCTCGTATGTGTATGAAATTATGGTCATGTCTCGCAAAACAGACATCTTGTTATATATTGCTCCAGCGGATTTCCGCTTCTTTTGAAGGTGTACGCTCAAATTTCAGTCTTTTCGACGATGAACATTTCTACAGAATTGTTTCCCTTTCTGCTTAATGTAAAAAGTGTTGTATATTCAGAGTAATTTTTTCTCTGTTCTTGTCGATGTGTTTCCACCTTTTTGAAATGTTTATGTCTATTTGTGGGATGGAAAGAAGACCGATTCTAATCTTGGAGAAATGTTTGTGTTTTTATTGTCGCTGTTGATGTTGTTTGTGTCATCATTATCGCTAGCTTTATTACATCTTGTTGGGCTGCTGGTGGTGGTGGTAGTGGCAATACACGCTTTGCTGGTGGTGGTGGTGGTGGTCGTGATATTCTAAGCTTTGCTCGACAATTCATTGTTCTTGCTGCGGCTACATTTGTCGCTGTAGTTTTGGCTTTTGATTTTGTTATAGTTGTTCGTTGTTGAGGCTATTGGTCGTACTGTCCCTGATACTACTGTTTCTAATTACGATGGAATCAGTAATATTTTTGGTAAAAAATTAATGTGAAGTTTCGCCTTCCAAACCACTCCAACTTCCCTGTCTTACTGAGACGTATAGAGTAATAAAGGAAATCAGATCAGAATTGGAAAACGTTTTACTCTTGCATTTGTACCTACACCCCCCCCACACACCCACACACACACACTCACACACACACACTTATGTATGTAGATGCATGTTCAAATACAAATGTGTATATGCATACATATGTCTATATCTTTATATCTATACATGTAATATTCGACACTTTTATACTATATATATCCTTGTGTGTGTGTGTGTGTACGTGCGTGCATGTGTGTATGCGTATGTATGCGTATGATTATACATGATGAAGTTTTTGTGTGTGACCATATATATGACTACATTAAATAAATACACGTGCCCATATAAACAGATATATATATAGCAAACTCATATACACACGTATAGCTAGACAGGTAGACTAATCGGTAGATAATGAGATAAAGTGACGTGTAGAGCTAAATCGATAATTATTTCTATAAGAGGAGGCGTGTCAATTAATCACGAAACAACGAGTTGCGCACTGACGTCTACGCGTGGTCTTTAGTAGTTTGTCGGAACTTTGGACTAATATGTCAGTTAATTTGTCGTAGTTATTAAATTAACCATGGATATTCCACTTTTTCTTTTCTACAAACGAGTGTAACGTTAATCTTTAATTACTGCTAAGGAATTTACGAGAATTATTTGCACATGCCGTATAGGAGCATTCAGAAACTTGTCTTTTGCTGACTGATGAGGGTTAGTTCATTAAATTATTAAAACAATGTTTTGCTGGAACGAAAAGTCTACAAATGGATTGGATAATTTTAGCATAGTCACAATTGTGCCTCTTATCTAGAGGACGGCGAAATCCCGAATATCGTGTATCGAGAACAGTTTTCAGATATTATGGTTTTCGCAACTTTCAATAGTTTTATTGAGTTTGACTGAATTCCGCTGTTCGAAACGCTTTTCTTCTTTCTGATTGATTCCAATTAATTTTACCAACATTTCTTGTCAAGATTGAGAAGTTAGTGTCAACCCCTTTCAGTTCGTTATTAATTACTGTGATCTCTCTTTTATTGCATGGCCATAGCGGCAGTTTTGATTGCGCCTGGTAGAACACAAACGGAGAAAATGTTTCTTCCATACAGGTAGACAGGTAGTGCAAATACAATTGCGATCTTTTCATAATATTTAAATTATTCAGATCAACTGAAACTGCATTGTTTCGGAAGCTGGAACAGAATAAGAAATGAGAGAAGATAACCGTAATGCAAATATGCAATGCTAAGCCGATTTGATTATATCTCGCTAATCCATGTTTAGAACTAAAACTTCACAATTTACAAATTTACATTTTAGAATATATTAAAGAATTGCAATTCTATATTTCTAGTTCCGTTTTCAACATTTTATTTTGAATTTACGCTTAATGTACTCGGACAACAATGTCTGAGAAAGAATTGCTCTAAATTCAGCATAGAAATCGAAATACGATGATCACGGTAAAAGCCAATGAGAAGAAATTCAAAATCAATTGATTTACATTTGGAAGTGAGAATTACAAAAACATTAAAGGGCTGCTTTGGAAGAGCACAAATGTTGTGTAGAAGAACTTGAAAATGATGAAATAACATGATTCCAAATATGAGAAAAGTGACAATCGGTTTAATAATTAGAAAAACAATTTAAAAACTAATATAATATAGATACCTCGTTCTCAAAGAGAAGAGAAACCAGTAAAAATAAAACAAGTCTCAAAAAGATAAATATGTTGACGTCATGGAAAAGAAAAACAATAGCGTAAATTCCAAAATATTTACACAGGGAAATAAAAGATAATGAACTGAGACGAATGAAGAGAAACAGTAAAAGAGAATTACACGAATGCAAGAATTCGAACGAACAGAGCAATGCTAATACAATGGGTCAGAACATAAAGGGTCTCCTTGAGGCCCAGCTGCCAGAATATGGAACAAATGTGAACTATCGAATATAATTTGTGAAACAAATTCTCGTAAAAGAATTCTACAAAACATTAATTCTAAAGAAATATGTGCAATAATGTAAATTTCTGTAGAAAATATCTGTAGAACCATTTCATATCAAAATCAATTTGTATCAAATTCTCTGAAGTGTGTCTAATATTTCGTGTTTATGTCGTCACCTTCCTGCGTAGTGAATTACCATATCAAAAAAGTTGAGTCAACACCAGCTAAAAACACGGAAAAATCATCTATAAACTTAAAAATAATGATAATAAAGTAATTAACGAGTATAATAAGAGTAATTCTGTCGTCATTATAGATTTTGAATTTTATAAAACGCTGCATTAAATTTACTGAATGATACCACTTATGAAAAATAAAACATTACCAAAATCATAAGTAATGAATAAAATTTTCATATTCATTTATGAGTAACAAAACCACAACATATGGGTCTTGAATAAACTTGAACGATAAATAAATATCTGTTGCATTCCTTAAATTAAACAGGAGCAAAACAATAAGACATACCTCGTGATTAACAGCTTCAGTGTTTTGGGAGACCACACCGTGATTATCTTCGGTTTTCAACGGTTGTGCAGGATTTGTCCTCTGAATCACATAGACTCAGACACCTTCTGGAATCTTTTTTTGAAACACCGGATTTCATGAGAAAATAAACTTGGGCATTAAAACCTAATCCGTGAAAATGAACAATGGCACAGTTATCCTCTCATTTGACAGTTGGACTTTAAAATTCAGTTGCACGTCAATATGGATTACAGAACGTCGGACTACTACATGGAAATTCTATGTACATTTAAACAAATTGAGAAGCATTCATTATTCAAGGAATAAAATGCATCGTGTAAAATAGCTATTTCTATATCGATGGAAACATTAACAAACAAATATCTGGGGCCACCACGTACATAAATTTAGTCAAAGCGAACTTAGAAGATTTAATAAACGCACAAACCACATAAGGAAGCTGAGGTAACCGCTTCCATAAATATTTATTAAACAAATTAAAATGATATTCGAGTGACTGCTTTATCCTGTGTCTACACAGTTTCAATGGACTTAATGAGTTGAAATTTTTAATTAAGAACATAAACAAAATACACATAATGAAAAATCAAATGTCTCTCAATATCAAAATTGTTAAAATAAACAGGGGAATCGAAACCGACATCTACCTCAAACAGACTCAACATAATATTTTTTTTTTCGATATCTAAAGCACACAAATAACTAATGTACCATTCAGTCAGGTTTGAAGAGGTTTTGTAAATATATATCTATTTTAAAACTTCGTCAGACATTTTAAAAGAAAATGTTAGTTGCAAATTACATTAATTGATAACGGAGTAAAATATAGGTATTCAGAAATTGATAGATATTCAGGAAATGTAAAGAACAAAATACACTTCAAGATATTTTCAAATCTTCGCATTATCCTCGACACACAACGCAAGTAGAATACAAGCATATAACATCATTTATTAGAATATATCTTTATTGAAGAAATAATCGAGAATAAAAAGTACGAAACAAAGTGAAATGGGAAATATAAGGCAGCAAAAGTTTAAAAGACTTTACCAACCAACAACAAAATGACTGCTAAAAATATAAGGTTTATAGAATGAATCAGGCGTTCTTACTTTGATATCTGCATTTATCCCTGTGTGGCCAATAAAAGAAACGCAATCATATTGTACAAATCGTAGGAATTATTGAATAGAGATATCATGGAATGCTTGTTAAAGCTCCACAGTTGGAGAGTAATAAGAAAGCATGAGGAAGGTTTGATATTGTAACAGTTCAGATATAACAGTGACGACAACAAGTCGTACGTCATAGCGGTGGCGACGTGGATACCTCCCACTCTAAAATGGTGACGTTATAACAGTGGTAACGAGATTACAAGTGCTCGTAGGAGTGTCGAAATGGAAGAACTACTAGCTTCCGTTGTGAAGCAATAACAACAGTTGCAGCAGCAGCTGTTACAACGGCAGTAAGAATACCGTGAACAGGAACAACAACAGCTAAACCAGCAGTTGATAGGATTATTGCTACAATCCAAGAACGCAGCGGCATCGTATTCGGTGGATGGAGTAGCCAACTCCATTGAAGAATTGCTGTATAATCCCGAAGATGGGATTACATTTTCTTCATACTATAGAAGGTATGAAGAAATATTTAAAGAGGAGTGCAAAGGCTGGACAAACGAAAAGAAGGTAAGAATTCTTTTGCATGAACCAGTTCCGTCAGAGCACGAGAAATACTGCAACTTTATTCTACCAAAAATAGGTGCCAGAAATTTGTTTTGAAGAAACAACTAAAATATTAACTAATATATTCAGTGAAAAGTGTTTGATATTCAACATACGTTGGGAATGCCTAAATTTGAAAACTAGAATAAAATTGATGACTGTTACATACGCAGGAATTGTAAACAAAGCATACGAAAATTTCAAGTTTGGAGAGTTGTCCCCAGACATGTTTGAATATTTGATATTTGTCAAAGGACTAACTGCAAGTGAGGATGCAGAAATAGGAGCGGGAATATTAACGAAATTGACACAAGACACTGAATTAACCGTGCAAAAAAGTCGCAAAAGAAAGTCTACATTAACTTACTGCAGGATACGGAAAGAAAATTGAAAATAATATAAATGTACAGGTGTATGGCAAACAAACAAATAAAAAAAGGCCCAAACCGTCTTATGGTTGTGACGAGTTGCACTTCAAAAGGGACTGCCCCTTTAAAAATAAAGAATGTTTTGCTTATAGCAAAATGGGGCATAAACAATCGCAATGTTGAGCGAAAAAGAAAAAGTCGAACGAAAAAACAAATAAAGTGTTTTCAATGAGAACAGATAGTGAGACGAAAAAAACGAAAATATGTATCGGTAAAAATTATTAATGTACACACAAGATTACAACTAGACACAAGGAGCAATATCTCAATAATAAATACTGAAACTTGGAAGAAATTGGAAGACCTATGTTCAAGAAAACAAAGCAAGCATCTCGTGGAGTCTCTGGACAGCAAGTTCGATTCCTGGGTGAATTGACGCCAAATGTAACATTTCATGAGAAGACGATCAAAACGAAAGTCTACATATTAGAAAATACCATGAGTCTGTTTGGTACAGATTGGATGGAGACATTCAATTTGTGGGATTTGCCCATAAGTATATTCTGTAATAATGGGAATGTGTCGCACGCCAGTTTGAACAAGGAATTTGAGAAGTTAAAAATGAAATTTAAAAAAAATATATGGTGTTTTTCGGAAGAATTTGGTACATTTATGAAAATAAAAGTGAAATTCCAATTAAAAGAAAACGCTGTTCCGGTTTTTAAACCAAAGAGAGCTGTGCTTTTTGCGGCACTGAATCAAGAAGAAAAAGAATTGAAAAGACTAGAGAATATTGGTGTAATACAAAAATTAGACTATTTGGAATGGGCAGCACCAACTGTGTACATAAAAAAGAAAAATAACAAAATAAGGGGCTGCGCCGATTTTTCGACACAATTTAATAAATGTCTTTAATATAAGTATTCGTTACCAAGCCCAGAGGAGATTTTTGCCAAGCTTAATGGAGGCAAACTCTTTTCTAAACTGGATTTATCGGAAGCTTATTTACAGCTGTAGGTAGACGAAGAATGTCCCAAGCTGTTAACGATAAAAACGCCCAAAGGGTTATACCAGTTTAACCAACTTCTTTTCGGAATAAAAGTCGCACCTGCAATTTTTCAACAGGTTACGGATACAATGTCAGTGGACTGTGAATTCGCAATTCCACACCTGGATGATATATTAATTAAAAGTGAATCTCATGATCAGCATGTCGAGCACGAAAAGTGTGTTTTTGAGAAAATAAAAGATTACGGTTTCACACCAGGTGAGGAAAAATGAGAATTTTTCTAACCTGAAATTAAGTATTTAGGACAAATTATCGACATGAATGGACGATAACCGGACCCGTCCAGGGCAGATGCACTTAAAGATATGCTTCCTTCGACTAATATAAGAACTTTACAAACTTTTCTAGGTCTTGCGAATTATTATCAAATGTATATTCCAAGAATGCATGAGTTAAGAGCATTTAAACAAACTAACGAAAAAAGATGTGAAATGGTGTTGGACTGACGAATGCCAAAAAGCATTCTAAAAGATTAAAAAAGATACTAATATCACAGCTATCTCAAGCACATTTTGATACAAAACTAAAAATAATTGTAGCATCAGATGCTAGCGAGTCTGGGATCGGAACAGTAATCTTACATAAGTTGGAAAATGGTAACGTAAAACCGATCGCACATGCGTCACGTGCATTATTATCGGCGGGAAAAATTATAGCGAGATAGAAAAAGAGGCACTAGCCATTATCTATGCAGTGAAGAAAGTTCATATATTCTTGCACAGAAGAAAGTTTACCTTGCAGACAGATCACTGTCCACTACTAACAATATATGGAACAAAAAAAAGGTGTCCCCACAAATACAGCCAATCAATTACAACGCTGGGGTAACTACCTTATGAAATTACGATTTCAAAATGGAATTGTTGCCTTCGAAGAAACTGGAACCTACGGACGGGCTGCCGAGATTAATTCTGAAGTATAAGGAACCGCTAGAAGATACAATAATAGCAGCGTTAAAATCAGAAATTGAATTAAAAAATATTCTCCGCAATGTAGTGTGGGAACTACCAGTCACATGGGAAGAGATAGAAAGGAAAGCAGAAAATATACATATATTCACAGAAGGAGAAAAATAATAATGAATGAGACAAATAGAAAAAATTGTGTCGCTGAGCGTAACACATGTTCGAAATACCATTCAATGTGTGACAATCATGTAGTATATACCGGATTCTCTAGATGACTTAACAATAAAAACACTTTTGATCTAACGTTTTAGCACCATATTTGAAACTTTTGGACAGTATAGAATTGTTGGCAGAGGCTTTGCTTGATGTGATTTGCTTTTGGGCTAGAATTCCATGAGGCGAACTGACTGGTGATAGAGACGTAGACCTTGATACACACCATTCAAGAGAGACTCGAAACGATCCCTGATCTATTCGATTTGCCAAATAGAATCCTTTTGCTTGTGGCCTTAGATGGAGGAGTGCGCATGACGGCATTTATGTTATGCTACCGTCCACTTAAGTGCTTTCCATCTACAGCAGATGTTACATGAATTAAGGTTCTTAGTGGTAATACTACAAAAGCAAAACTAAGAGAGAGCAACCACAGTAACAACAACACGATCAGCGAGAAAAACAAAGGAATAAGCGAAAACGATAACTGAAAGCACCACCAAAACGGCGTCAGTCAGCTCTGCCCCCCCCTCCCAAATAAATAAATCACACACACACAAAAATGTTTACACTAAAACAAACCAATGTATTCCTCTCCCCTCTTTCATCTCAGAGTTTATCGATTCGGGTACTTCGTTGTGTGAGAAAGTTAGGAATGAGAAAAATTTAGAAAGAAACCGCTCCAAACAAAATCCCAAAATGCGTGAGATGGTTGTGGCTTCATTTCAGAGAATTACAAGTTCACATGAACAACGCGAATACCATAGAGACATCCAAAAGAAATATATTCAAGCAAGAGTTTGTATCACAATGTCACCACAGTAGGAATACAAACAGGCACAATCACAAGAAAAGAGAAATGACAAGAGGGAAACACACAAACATAACAACAACCACAGTATAAGAGACTACAAAAACAACAACTGCACAAACATGATTTTGCTTCAGTAAAGGAAAGCAACAAGAAACTAAACATTCACACAAAAGCAGGAAGTGAAAGGTTGAACATGGAGAAGTTCACATCGAATCCTTTTTATCAGATAAGAATGTTAATAAAAATGCTCACGGTTGTTTGCAAGCAAAAATGGAGAGGTTCTTAAATGACACGAGATCTTGCAAAGCAATACCAAAACAAAATATTCTAGAAGGGTCTCTTGAAAAGCGTCGCTCACCAGGAAGTTACATAACTTTCCATTAGAATAAAATAGGTGGCCTTTCACAGTTACTTTTTTCCGAACAACGAATCTAATATCTGAGTAGGGTCTGTAAACTGCAGGTAGTTTGTCGTTGGATTGGACGCCAGAAAGTTTGCTTAACGACTTCGGTCACATTAATTACATATGACAGAAGAAGTCTGCAATAGAAGAATTTCTGATATGCGGACATTGGTGCCGGCTTTCGATGGTTAAGAAGTATATTTATATCTCTTAGTCAGCCTGATTTATTGGGGTGGGGGTCGGATGGCAGCGTCATTTCTGAAAGGCCTTCATCTTGAGGTACGTACAATCTGTCTGGATCAGGATGGTAAATTATTGGTTCTGGATGCATGGTTAAAAACAGCGGTTGTGTATGTTCCGACAGGAGTAACAAGGTGGGGCTTGTTTAGGCGTCTGCATGTGTTCATGCGAACGTCCAACTCTGTAGTATTAGTGACCGGAATGGTATCTTAAATGTACAATGGGCTTGTGCGTGGCTATAAGCCTCCCAAATCTACCCAGGTAATAGTTCAGGCTCCCAGAAAGCACATCAAGGGAAAAACCTGTACAAATAAAAGCGATTAAAAGCGAAAATTCTAGTAGTAATTATTGAAAGTAATATAAAACTCGTGTAAAATTAACTGAAAAGAATAAAAGAACTTAAGGTTCGAGTTCTACAGTAAAAAGACTCAAAAATGAAAGAGAACATAGAACAAACGGCTCCGGCAAATACAACCTCGATAAAACTGCCTGATAATGTTTTTTGTCAAGGATGTATATCAGTAAATATTCAACATCACACAGGGCCAAACAACTGGCAGATCACATTAGCAATATAAGCACAAATATATTGAAAACGTCGAAGCAACTACAGTATATAGGATATGCCTGTACGGTGTATAATAGATAATAAGTGATGTAGGAATAAAAATACGAAACAGTCCAAATCATGATTCTGCATAAACTCTAGCGATTTAATAAGCATGATCAAAATTTCTGGCATAGAGATGGTTCAGAGAAGTGCAATGCATATTTTCTGTTAACGTGCTTAAATCGTACACACGCACACAGACAGGCATTTAAATGCATATATATATATATATATATATATATATATATGTATATATAATAATGAACTCTCCCGTTGTCAGATTAGGCCAATTGAGGTGAAATAATTGTGGCATATTGTTGTTGTGTGATGCGAGTATGATTTATGTTGTGGGTGGATAGTACGGGGTTCAAGTCTTGGGTGTATCTTAAAGGTGATGCCAACATCATTTGGGCAATGCTGATGGAATATTTTCCACATGATGCAGATGATGTAGCGCTCACGGCAGCGTTGGAGAGAATAAAGCTTTGAGCTTTTCTAGTCAACCCCAGTAGTCAAGGCTTGTCATGCCATCTTTCTTTTTTGTAATTGATCTTTGATTAAATTTTTATGATACTTCGTTTCGTGTGGGGAAACCACAGTGGACAACAGTATTCAATGTGGGGTCGGGCAAAAGTAGAGAAGAAAAGGCAAAATGGTGTAAACATGTCTCGATTGGAAAGTTCTGAGAATGCAGGAATACATTCTGCGGACCATGTCAACTTTGCTGTTTATATGAGCGGCCCCGCTTATGTTGTTATCCACAATTATTCCCAAGTCTCTGATGTTGTTGGATGTGCCATGAAAGTTTCACCTGAACAAAGGAAGTACAAGAGTTTCAAGATATCCTCTCTTCCAAAGTGGATTTACTCAAATTTCTCCTCGTTCAGCAGCATTTTCCCGTTCATTGGATGACAGCCAATAAATCTGACTGAAGACATATCTGATCACCCACTTCATTGATGGCCTTCTGGATCTTGGAATCATCTGCAAAGATTCTTATGTTATTGTGTTTGATGATGTCGGTAATGTCATTGATATAGATTATGAAAAGAAGTGAGCCTAACACAGTGCCTTGTGGAACACCGCTACTGACTTTGGCTGGGCTTGATTTTACTCCTTCGACTACAACGTGTTGGGTTCAGCCTGTCAGGAAACACTTTTGATCCATTTTAGTAACTTTCCAGAGACACCAATGTTGGATAGTTTTTTCAAGAGGATCTTCTGATCCACCCTGACAAAGACCTTGCCGAAATCAAGGTAAATGGCATCAGTATTCGAGCCCCCTCCCAAAGCTCTCAAAATGTCATCAAGGTGATACAGCAGCTGTGTTAAGCAGTTCCTTCCATTACGGAACCCATGTTGGTTGGGGTTCAGCAGTCTGTTGCTTTCAAGAAAGTGGGTTATCCGTGATCTCACCACCCTCTCAAATACCTTGATGATATGAGAGGCCATCGAGATCGGTCGGTAGTTCACTGGAAGGGACTTGCTTTCCTTTTTTGAAAATTAGGACAGAAAGTTCTCAGGAATATAACCAGCATCCAGTGAGTTCCTCAACGGATTAGCAAGAGGAGATGCAAATTGGTGTCGACACACCTTCAGGACACAAGCAGGGAACTTATCAGGGCTTACTGCTGAATTGTGTTTAATTTCGTTTATTGCCGCTAAGACATCAGGGGCACCAAACCTTTATGTCCGATATAGGGTGTTGAGGATTAACACCACTGACACAGTCCAGATCGGCAATATCAGAATTGCTAAACGCAGAGAAGTACTGTTTCTGCAGTATTTCACTCATGGTTTTGGCATTATCTTGGAGATTGCCATTTTCATCACTTAGAGGGTCAACGGTGGAGACAATGATCTTGTGGATTTTCGCAAAAGAGAAAAGCTCTTTGAGGTTGAGTTTGATTTTCTCAACGGTCCATTTCTCCTCAGTTGTTCTTCGGTTATTGATGATGGTCTTCATACATTGTTGGAGGTTATGTTTTTCTATTCGAGCAGAGTGATAACATCAAACTTGTGTGGCTTTTGGCAGTATTTTAGTTTGTTAATTTTTTTGTTTGCTTGTTCTTTTTATCTTTCTGATAATCGTTTTTCTGCCTGCACTTAATTTTCTTCACAAGGTTTGGTGGGTTGTGTTTATCACATGTGTTTGTGACGTGGTGTGTCCATGTGTGGAAGACCAGTCAACATGTGATAGACCGTTTATGATTGCGTCCCAGTCGGCATCATAGAGATCCATGGTATGAAATGGGTGGGCTAGAGAGAGGTCACTAGGATTAGCTTTCGGCTGGTCGAATCTCAGATTACAGAGAACCATGTCATGGTCTGAAAGAAAGTCCCCCCGCCCCCACTGAAATATTGTGTATTGTCTTAGTGTGGTTACTAAACACAAGGTATAAAATGTTCTCGTATCTTGTTGGTGCAAGGACAAGTTGGGACAAGAAAAACTCATTCCTAAAGTCGAGAAGTGACTCTACTGCTTCTTTGTCAGCAATTGAGGTGGGAGTTCCTGATTTCAAACTGTTTGTAGACCAATCGACACAGGGTAGACTAAAATCTCCCATCATCATTATTTTACTAGAATGGCACTGTTGAATAAAGCACTTAATGCTGTTGAGGCATTCATTAAAGTTCAGTACGGGGGTCTGAGGAAGCCTATACAGCCCAACTACTATCAGATCGTTGGTTTTGTTGTGAACGGTGACCGATTCACAGTAGCCATTGGGGAATATCATATTTCCATCTGCCGAAAAGGAATCATGAAGGAAAATGGCAGTTCCACTCTTCCTTTTATCGACTCGTTCCGCGCGGATGGTTGTGAAATTCCTCACTTTCACTTCGGTTTCCAAGTGGAAGTTGTCAAGCGTGGTCTCAGTAAGAACGAAGAAAGGGATGTGGTATGGATGGTTACCAACCCAATCCTCAATGAAGTGGATCTTCCATTTTTGTGCATTGATGGAGCGACTGACACCTTGTGCATTGAGTAGAAATGTGGAGGTCAGCGTAGTGGCAGGTTTTGACTGTTGCAGGGGTATTTTTTTCTGATGGTGTGCTAGTGATAGCCAAGTGGGTTGTTGGTGCATTGGGGATAATAGCATAGGATGGTATGGAGTGATTACAATACTTAGTATTTTTTTATAAATAATCAGAAACAGATGAAGAAAGATTAGCTTAAAAACATTTGTTTGTAAAGTGTATAATAGAAGGTTAATGAAATCATTTCTGAAAATATAGGGGGAGGGGTAAGAATTAAAAAGAATGAAGTGGAAGTGGATTAAGGACTCTTGTTTACTCAAGATCCGTATTAAGGTAACATGGAAGTATTATAAAGGAGAAGACGAGGAAAACGGTAATTCAAATGGAAATATGACGATTAAGGTTGTATATACTTACGAAGTCCTTGTGAAGAATAAACATAAGAGAACAATTTAGGAGATGTAGGTAGAAGAGAAATATAGAAGCGATAAGGTAATAAATTAGAGAGGGTGAAAATGAAAGGAAATTATGATAGTGCAGGGGAGATAAACAAGAAGAAAAAATATTAATGATCAAGTATGTGATGTAATGAGAGAAGTGAATGTTAAGAATAAAAGAAAGATAGATTAAAGATAGATGTATGGAATGTTTAGGATAATGCTACACAAAAGGAATATTTTGTATATATAAAAAAAGTTATGTCAAGAGTATTATTCTTGCTGAGTATTGTGTGATAAGGATAGGGTATGGCTATATATGATCGTAATGAATAAAAATACACGTTATATAGGTTCAATGCATGTAAATATATTAAAAATAATAATTATCATGATCTTCGAGTAGATAGATACATGTAGGGGTAAATATAAAGTAAAAAACTTATAGGAATAAATGCTTATAATAAGAAATCTACACCATGTATGGAAAGATTTGACTCTCGGAATACAACCCAATTCTTTACCAAAGCAGACAACGAGAAAACCATTTGGATAATAATTCCCTTTGCAAAACACTTAAAATCGAACTTTATTAGATCCATCAGATGGATTATTAATAAAAACTTGAAAAACACTAAATATGCAAAAATAATAAACACACTAGATATGGATTTTCAGTTTCTCCAAATACTTTTTAGGATAATATCTTCATTTAATAACAAGAAATTATATCAATTCTATCAAAACAAAATTACGAAAACTGAAGCTGGAAACTCCAATAATGTTTAAAAATCTCTATAATCCTACATTTAACAATATCAATATTAATATCAATATTAATAATAGCCACAACTCTGATAATTCATCAAAACATACATATAACACTACTACATCACTCACAAATTGCAATTTCAGAGACCCCCAATGCTTGTAAATTAGAAAGAAATTGTAAAAAGAAAGACGTTGTCTACCAGGCAATAATTATCTCGCAAGACTCATCGAGTTTTATATATAGAGATTGCCCACAAAACTGGGTTAAATTGCGAATTTCGAACCACGAATCCACCTTTAGGGACCATAGAAAAGATTACTGGTATCAAAAAAGAAAAAAAGAAAAAAAATGGCACCTGAAAATAACAAATTATTAATTTCTCAATTTCCTGGAAAATTCTATCTTCAGCCCCCTATTACAGAAATGATGACATTTGCAGATTATGTCTAAAAGAAAGCTATAATATACTGAGAATGAATGGAAACCTAATTAATACGAGGGATGATAAAAGTTTTCTCATGCAAACACATATATGTATATATATACATACAAAATGTGACAAGAACCGAAAGCATCCAGATAGACAATACAAAGAAAACAAGGACGGGTCATTCGGAGTTTTCTTTCCTCAGCCGAGTTCCAGATTATATTTGCCATTTCTGCTGGTTATACTAGAGATTGTTCCAATCTGGTCAGCCCCAAGGAAAAAATAAGCTAAGAGCATTAGATTCCTTGGAAAAATTCGTCCTTAGTCGAAAGACACCTGTTGTTATGTCCTGTTATTTGTATTTGTGTAACATTCTCCTCTTTTTCTGTCCTTGTTTTTGTTTACATTCGCTGCTTTCCTCCAAGGAATCTAATACTCTTAGCTTAGTTTTTCCTTGGGGCTGGCCAGATTGGAGCAATATCGAGTATAACCAACCGAAATTGCAAAGATAATCTGGAACTCGACTGAAGAAAGAAAACTCCGAATGACCCGCCCTTGTTTTCTTTGTATCGTCTATCTCGATGTTTTGTTGTCCCTGTCTTGTATCACCTATCTGGATATTTTGCGTTCTTGTTCCATTTTGTATATATATTTTGTATATATATATATATATATATATATATATATATATATATATATAATCATAAATATATAGGGGTTGACAGTAACCTGCTTCTCCAACATACTGAGAATTCAGAAATAGCAGTCAAAGAACTACTGATTTCAAAACTACAAATTATTACTCCAGATTGATAGCGATATTTTTTATACACATGTGGTATTGATGTCGCATGGTCAAAATTAACGTGAGTTATTTAGACATTAACAAATTTATTAGAATATTTAGCTGAAGATCAGAATAGAGTATTCTTTACTCTTAACTGTGAAACGATCGTACTAAATTAAC
The DNA here is from genome assembly GCF_046866305.1 of Octopus bimaculoides. Lineage (NCBI taxonomy): Eukaryota > Metazoa > Mollusca > Cephalopoda > Octopoda > Octopodidae > Octopus > Octopus bimaculoides. The sequence goes on from NC_142929.1 coordinate 1,520,614, forward strand.
TAAAGGCAGGTGGTTTTTTTACTCTTCTCTACTGTTTTTTGTTCTGTGTGTATCAAAAATATCGCTATCAATCTGGAGTAATAATTTGTAGTTTTGAAATCAGTAGTTCTTTGACTGCTATTTCTGAATTCTCAGTATGTTGGAGAAGCAGGTTACTGTCAATCCCTATATATTTATGATTATAAATGATTTTTACCGAAAAGGTTTTTCATACTGAGCTACCCGGCAAAATTGTTAATTATTAATTTTATTACTAATTGACGATTGCCTGCCCTGCATATCTATCTATCTATCTATCTATCTATCTGTCTATCTATCTATCTATCTATCTATCTATCTATCTATCTATCTATATATATATATATATATATATATATATATATATATATATATATTGAAAGAGATAGAGAGAGAGAGAGCAAAATGTACGTACACCGCTATATATATATATATATATATATATATATATATATATATATATATATATATATATATATATATATATAGCAGTGTACGTACACTTTGGTCTCTCTCTCTCAATATGTATATATATATATATATATATATATATATGTTTCTGGAAAGGTAGACATATTGGGTATTTTCACACACATACGAACACACACAAAACACGGGTATCCATATACGCGTGGAGATATAGATATCATTGATCCACATCTTGTGATATGTGATATCTGTGCATATTCAAATATGTGTATATCTACTAAATGATTTAATAAATGTTAAATATCTGAAACGTCTCACAATATTTCACGGCATCTATTAATGACATCTAATTCTAATTTCTTACTTAGCAGTTCTATTTTAGGTCTTGTATATACTTTCAGCCCATCCACATATAAAGCTATGTGTTATGTTAGTACTTATATCGCCCTGAGCGCCAATGACATGAATTTCACTTTTACATACAGATACAAGTAATCCTAGATATAAAATTATAGTTTGAATTGAGTATATGCACATTTCTCATGATTGGCCATAGATATTGGCTTTCCATTTTTTTATTCACATGTTAACATTTATTTAGTAGTCATCTAATCTCTGCCACATTGTCCATACTCTCCTTTCTGAGTGCCACCTACTTCTTTCTTTTGTTTTGATATGATAATTTCTCAAGTATTTTTGTCATATTATTGGGGAGTACAATCTAATCATTTTGTATATTTCAACTTTAAGTGCCTACTTTCTTTTGAATATTTCGTATAATATTTTGGTCATGACATCATATCTCGTATGAAAATAATATATTAATAACATTTTCGAATAGCTGCTTATGATATTAGTAATATCTTGATGCTGATCCCACAGAGTCCCTATCGGTTGCCTCACCTCCGAAGCTCACCTGCATTTTTATCCCTACCCCGCATTAGGTATTTCTGTTTATTTCCAGTTTTAGGGTTGCTAAAGCCCATCATACAAAGTGAGAGCTAATATACCGATTGCCGATCATTAGAGACTGTTCTGCTTAACTACGTTTCCGTCGCTTTGAAGTAGGCTCACAACATAACCATGCATGAATTTCTCTTGATATGCATATCGCCTTTCATCTAATGAATGGTAGCACAGTGGAATTTCCCAAGTTTCGTATCCTTCGTCATAAGTAAGGGAATACTTCTCGAGTATTTCCTTTTAAACTCTCATTTAACTATTTACCTCATGAATGCAAACTTCATTCGTGAGCGCAATGCGATATTTGGCGCTCAGTTGATATATTCGTAGTGATGTGATTTAACATTCAATTCAATGGCATTTTTTAACCAAGGCAAAACTTCCGTCTCCTTCCTTTCATTTCGAAAGCGCAAGTGAAGCATACACGCTACCGGATGCGGAAATACAGTTTTATATACAGGTATTGCAACCACAGATTACGCGCTCTATTTCGAAATATATTTTTCTGTAATATGTTAACAGAATATGTTTTTCATACATTCGTAGTTACATGTATTCTGCAACAGACGTCGGCGGGATAGTCACGTGGCTGGTAGAGATACTTACAGACTACAACAATGTATATATACCATTTTTAGATAATGTTGGCGCATTTACCCTGGCGGAACTATAACCCATTGCTCTCTGTCTTCTCTAACCAAGTGAATGAAGGGCAGGCTTCGCAACATTTCTTGGCATACAAGTTCAGGTCATCCACAGAGATGCTATCTATGAGACTGATACTTCAAACTCCCTTTGAGCCAATTCGAAACATTTCAGAATTCCTCAAGCGGAAGAAATATATTAAATGAGTGAGGTAGAATTAACATATTCATAATGTACTATAAGATAAGAGTAGTATGACAGTACCCTTAATTTCCCGGTAGCAGAGAGAAAAATATCTCTTTCATGCATCCAGCCGACAAAGAACCGGAAGACCATTCATTCATTCCTCTCTTTCTAGTTCTCTTCATTTCTCTGTATCTACCCGTCTGTATATACATGTATATATAGACATATACATACATATGTACATACATACATACATACATGCATACATACACACACACACACACATACACACACACACACACACACACACACACACATATATATATATATACATACACATATATAAACATATATAATATATATATACCTATATGTACATATATATATACATATATTTACATATGCTATCTGAGATTCTACCACCCAAAGATCAAATCCAATGACATCTCTCCAAGTCATCCATTTGACGCTATAGATCTTCATAACGTAGACTGGGATGCGATCAGTCATGATCTTTCACAAGTTGACTGGGCTTTCACGCACCGCAGCCACCAACATAAACACATAATGGCAGACATTTGTAGACACTGTAACAAATATGTGCGCAAAGCATATTCCATTAAGATCAGTATACAAATCTAAGTGTAGAATCCCTAGAAATAGAAGAGCAATTATCAGAAAAATAAAAAGAATTAGCAAGAAAATCAACTAACTTAAATACTGCCAGCAACAACGCACCCAATCGACTGCCATTGCATCGCTCGAATCGAAAAAAGACAACCTCCAAAAAAGAGCAGCTGAGGAGAATTGGGCCATCGAAAAAATAAAGCTCAATCCGAAAGTGTTCTTTCATTTGCTGTTTCCACTGTTGGCCCTTTGGTTGGTCCATCATCATGTAGAGTGTTGCTGAGAACAACACCCTGCATGATGATGCAAAATCCATGTGCGAGATACCGCAGAAACAATACTGTTCTGTCTTCAGTAATGCTAATGCGGTTGATCTGGCTAGTATCAGTGATATAAACCCTCATCTAACCATATCTGACATAACTTTTGGTGCTCCTGATATCCTAACAGAAATAAATAAGATCAAACACAACTCGGAAGTTGGTCCCGATAAGTTCCCGGCCAGTCCTGAAGATGTATCAACATCAAATTGCACCCTCTCTAGCAGAGCTGTGGGGGAACTCACTTGACGCAGGCTACACTCCTGATTATTTTCGTTCTCAGTCTGTCGTTCCAGTCTTCAAAAAGGGAAACAAATCTCTTGCAGTGAACTACCGTCCGATTTCACGTACCTCTCATATCATTAAAGTATTTGAGAGAGTGGTGAAATCGCGAATAACTCACTTCCTCAAAGACAACAATCTTCTGACCCCCAACCAGCATGGTTTCCGTGATGGCAGGGACTGCCTGTGGCATCTTCTGCACCATTTTGATGACATCTTAAAAGCGTTAGGAGAAGGCTCAAACGCTGACGTCATATACGTTGATCTCAGCAAGGCATTTGACAGAGTGGACCACAAAGTCCTGACGAAGGAACTGTCCAACGTTGGAGTCCGTGGAAAGCTGCTGCAGTGGATGAAGTGTTTCCTGACGAACAGAAACCAACATGTTGTGTTTGTAGGAATACGATCCAGCTCAGCCAAAATCAGTAGTGGTGTCCCACAAGGTACTGTATTGGACCTACTGCTCTTCATTATCTACATCAATGATATAGTAGACGTCATCAAACATTCTACATTGAAAATCTTTGCAGATGATTCCAAACTCCACAAAGTCATAAACGGTATGGGAGACCGAACATGCCATCAATCGGATCTGTTTGCTGTTGTCCAATGGGCGAAAAAAAAAACACAATATGCTTCTAAATGAAGACAAGTTTGATTTGATCCACTTTGGAAAAAAGGATACTCTGAAACTACCATATGCTCTTCCCTCGGGTGACTCCCTAGTGTCATACAACAACATCAGAGACCTGGGAGTAATTGTTGATAACAATTTAAGCAGGAGTTCCCACGTAAATAGGAATGTTGATTTGGCCCGCAAGATGTGCTCCTGGATTCTGAGAACTTTCCGATCTAGAAATGCCCACACCATCATCCTTTTCTACTCTAATTTTGCCCCACCCCACCTTGAATACTGCTGCCCACTGTGGTCCCCCCATACGAAGCAACTCATTATGAAAGTGGAAGAACTGCAAAGGTCAATAATAAGAGAGATAGACGGCATGTATATGTATATATATATATGTATATAAAAATATATGTATGTATATACACACACGCGCGCGCACATACACACACACACACACACACACACACACACACGCACATATATGTGTATGTATGTATGTATCAGTGTGTGTATATACATACATATATATATGTAATATATACATATAATATATATATATTTTTAAGAGGTCATGGGCCAACAAGATTTTGGGATCTAACGATACGCCATAAAGGTAAACCCTTTATGGACAGGAAACCTAAGGTAATCCCTTAAACCGACCCCTTCCCCATTTTTAATATATACTGCTCTACATCTTAGAGTGTGCTTCCTCTTTCGGATCTATGCTTCTTACAAAACGATATATATATATATATATATATATATATATATATATATATATATATATATATATATATATATATATACATATATATATCACCAGTATCCTACAAACAACAGCTGGCTAGAAAAATGAGATTTAAAGTATGAAATTCAATTGTAAATAAAATGAGAGAAAAGTAAAACAATAGTGTGGAAAATAAAAAATGATAATAATAAAAAAAAACATACAGCAAATGAATAATTCCAAAATATTATTGTCTTAATTTCTTATGGTATATCTCTGTCTCAACGACAGGTGTGTATTTTCTCACAAAAATTGTTAAAATCACAAAACTATAGAAATATAAGTTACAGTAGCTGCTGCATCAGTTACTAACATTTTAGGCTTTTTCTTTTAAGACGAGATCAACACAGACAACATTGACTTATATTTAATCCATTTCTAAAATGTCTGAAGTGCAAAGGTATTCAAGTATTATTCAGACGATAACTCTTTTTGAAACAAACTGTATACTTAGATCTGTCACCCCCCTCTCTCTCTCTCTATCTATCTACCTGTCTACCTATATGTCTATCTTCCTTTCTATCTATCTATCTATCTATCTATCCATCTCTCTCTCTCTCTCTATCTATCCATCTCTTTCTTTCTTTCTTTCTTTCTTTCTTTCTTTCTTTCTTTCTTTCTTTCTATCTATCTATCTATCTATCTATCTATCTATCTATCTATCTATCTATCTATCTCTCTATCTATCTTTCTCTCTCTATATATACATATATATCTTTGCACCTATCTGTCTATCTGTCTGTCTGTCTGCCTATCTCTCTATCTATCTATCTATCTATCTATCTATCTATCTATCTATCTATCTATCTATCTATCTATCTATCTGTCTGTGTGTCTGTCTGTCTATCTGTCTGTTTACTTATCTATCTGTCTGTCTGTCTGTCTATCTCTCATGTGTCTGTGTTCATGTAAATATACAAATATATGTTTTTATCTTTCATCTTTAAAATGTTTGTCATCAGACTGAGGCCATGCTGGGGCACCAACTTGAACGATTTATTTCGTCAAAAAAAAAAAAAAATCGTCCGCTGTTTTCATTTGTTTTCTAAACTTATTCTCTGGTCTCCTTTTGTAGAACTGCTACGTGGACATAAACGAGCAAACCCCGGTTGTCAGGTAATGGTCTGGGAAAAAATACGAAATTCACACTTGTGTCACATCCCAAAATAAGAATGTTTTCAGAAAGGAAAGATATGTCAACTTGATTATAGCTGGAAGATAACAGTTTAATCGAAGTAGCCGCCCTCAAATTCCATCACGGACCCAAGACAGCTCCGGAACCTGATGCTTGCACTCCTCACTGTGTCCCTGGGGCGATCTTTGACCACCTCCTTCGTCTTGGCCACTAACTCAGACTTGGTGTTGCCGGTAGAATGGCTGGTGTCATTTTCAACCGCACTTTCACGTAGCAATCCATTGAATTACAATCAGTAGAATTAAAAGGCCAACAACTGAGATTGGTGAACTCATAGAAATTCTCCGACAAACACTTCTTATTCTTTCCGGAGATATGCCAAGAAACGGAATCATAGTGCCACACATATGGCCTTTCAATAGCAACACCTTCCAGTCCGAGTTTTTTTACACTCCTCAACAGCTTCACATAGCCGTTTGTATTGATGCTAAGGTTCTGTTTGAAGATATGAGGATGAATTTCATCGAGCAGAGGTGGCTAGAGCGCCTGCTGTGTTACTGTTGGCTACGGCTTCGTAGTTTCCGTCGCAACAATCCGTTTTACTCCTTGCAGCTTTTACACAGTTTACAGAACTTTGAGCTGCAGCCATGATGTCGGCATTTCGACACGGGCCGCGAATCATCATGATATAGATAGCTCTTTTCCAGTATTCTGTTGGCTTCTTGTCCTTTATATCAGCTAACATGTTCTCAGCTACAACTAGAATTTTATGCTCGGCAACGCCGTTGACCGTTCACCAATTAATCAAGCTGCACCGGATAGGTGACTTTGAAAAAATCATCAAAATTAATCCGAACACCCAGTACAAGTGCGTGTGTATGTGTGTGAGTTTGTGTGTGTGTGAGTGTGTGTGTACGTGCGCGCGCGCGCGAGCGTGCGTGTGCCTGTGTGTGTCTTTGTGTGCATGTGTATTTTGTGTTTTTCAGAGCAAAGCAAATACTAATTTGATAACTCCTATCAGCGTGTAAATGAAAATTTATAATATTTCCTTTCACTTATGCCGCCATGATTTTGTTATTCTGACATCTTAGGATTGGGAAGGATTTTTGAGGAAAAATCTGTTTTGATGTTACATCGGAATATAGTCTCATATTTCTTTTGAAAAGACGTACTTGCTATCACTTGTGTAATATTATCATTATCCTAAGATGTCGCTATCCTGTCTTGATTGGTTATTTATCTTGCTTGAACTGGGTCTAGTTTTCGACAAAACAAATTAATTTGATGCCGGGATTGAACGAAAATTTGAGTCTTCTTTCGAAATAGGAACACTTTGTTGCTTCTATATTTTACGTTGCAACTCTTGTATCCTATTTCTCCACATATGTTGCAGCAGATATGTTCTTTATTTATCTTGAAGTTACATGGGTTGATGATAATGGCGAAGGTTACGTTTAGCAATTACTCAGCCCTGTCTGAGTAGATCCATAATCAAATGTATTTCGGTATTGATCAGTTAGTTTTAAGAAGTTCTGGGAAAATTCCTATACGCTCTGCATTTATTAGTTTGCAAAGTAAGAACTGTCGCATTTTTGACATGGCCACATTGCGATGACATTTGCAATACTTGTAAGACAAGCATTCACTTTTAATTTCTAAAGATTTTACTTTCGCGATTGCCGTATATGCAATTGGTTAAATTCATATCAATTTCATGCTGTATAAAAGCGAAAAAAGTTCTTCAGCAATAGAAGCAGCCAGAAACATTCGTGCCCTCTATAGAAAGGAAGCTTCCAGTGTTTGGACATACCAACGATGTTTTAGTAAGTTTCGCCTGGGAAAGTCTTTTCTCGTAAATTCCTTTCGATCTTTACGATTATGTTCTTCCAATATTTACCTGTTCCATGCAAATTGTGGACACGAACCTATCGATCATAAAACATCTTCACGAATTAGGAAAAACATCTAAACTTGGTCAGTGTGTCCTCTATCATCTGATAGTTTCTCAATTTAATCAGGGTTGCCTTGTGTTTTGCACGGAAGAGTAGACTTGCTGCCGAATCTTTCCTGGGTACAATTAACTCGACTAATGCGATCTTATAATTATATCCAACGAAAACACCAACGGTTAATATCCAATAAAAATACAGAATCCATTCCTTGTGTATTATGGGTTCTGAAGGGTGTTGTCTTTCGTGAAATGTTAAACCGAAACAATACAGCTGATGCAAAGAAGTATTGTCATTAACCGGAAGCTCTGTGCAAAGGGAAACAACCCATTATTTGTCAGTGTTTCTCTTACACTGTTATATAAGACCACACTGTTCGCAAGTCGCAGGAGGAAAAGGTTATGGCACTAAACATGGAAGTTTTGCTTATTCGCTAGAATCCCTGACCTTGCTGACCATCATCTTTGCAAATCATTGCAACAACATCTAGAGAGAAAACGGCGTATCTATTGCGAAAAAGTGTAAAACGATGTTGAGTGTTTCTTTGCTTCAGAACCTGCATAATTTTACACTTGAGGGGGGGTCAACGATTTGTCGAATAGATGCTTATTATATTATCAATAATGGGGATACATATAATCTTGATAAAATACATCAAAGCAGTTTTTATTTCTCTCTCGTCTTGAAATGTGACAGGACTTTCTTTCGCTCTTAATATTTAAAACAATTGACGTTGATTTCTCGCTCGTGATATGACCACTTCGAGGTCACTACTTTGGTTCCTTCAGTATGATTATGCCTACAGCTGTTGTTCCTAATGTACAAATATATACAATTAAACAATACATAATGCATTGATACAGAAACCTGGTAGGCAAACAGTTACTTTCACAACATAAATAACCAATTCTATCTAATGATTAAGCATAGTTGACATAACAAATGATGGATCTTTGATAATTGGTCTATATATAAATCTATAACCAATAATATATTTTACCTAAAGGCAGATTTTGTAGGTTTTTTCTCGTTTAAAGAATTGCTACGAAGTGAATATTTTCAATCTTTGCATCCTTTTGTACCCTTTCCCTGGGTTAAGTAACTACAGTCATCCTGTAGGATTGCCATCAAATGGTTTATTTTTAATGGATTGGATTGCCAAAGTCTTTGTATTTGTAAACATGAAAGTCATTAGACATCTACAAGTCTCGTATGCAATGCTTCCACTTATAGATCGCATATCAGCCAATCTATGCACTGGGATACTGTTTTAATATAATGTGTGTATGAAACTTTGATGAGTGAAATAAAAATAGTAAAATATAGAAATGTTTAGAAAAGGAACATATTCTGTATTTATTCACAAATGATCTTCGATAGTAAGTGTATGACATTCTTGCGATTAACGGTTACTTAAAGGAGAACCTCAAACGGCGGCGTCGACATTTTTCTAAAGCAGAACGACATGTTCAAAAGATGTAAAATTTATAAGAAAAGCGGTAAATAGATAACAAATTGTACGTAGTGCTTCTACATATCGCAGTCATGGCTAGTGTATAATATACGTCGACTGTGTAGAATGCTGGTCTTGTGATATGCTGCACTGAAACGTTTATTGCAGATAATGAGAAATTCAAAACCAACTGATGAAACACACCCAAAACATTATGCTACCATATCGTAAATATAATTTTATGATTATAAGCAATCATCCATATATTATATTAGATCTCTTGATTTATGAGAAGAAGAATCTTAATTCATCCAAGAAGATAAGCTTGAAAGTAATATTTCTATTTTGTGTCGAGCTTTGTTTGACATTGTGTTTTCGTTAACTTGTGATTTTCTTCACAACCATTGATAGCTGCAAAGCCTTATTTTTAGGCGCAACCTTAATAAATATTCCAGATACTTACACACGATACGTAATCGGGCTTATAACTATTTATAATGAAATTATATAACTATTTATATTATATAACTATTTATATTATATAACTATTTATATTATATAACTATTTATATTATATAACTATTTATATTATATAACTGTTTATATTATATAACTATTTATATTATATAACTATTTATATTATATAACTATTCATACTATATAACTATTTATATTATATAACTATTTGTATTATATAACTATTTGTATTATATAACTATTTGTATTATATTACTATTTATATTATATAACTATTTATATTATATAACTATTTATATTATATAACTATTTATATTATATAACTATTTATATTATATAACTATTTATATTATGTAACTATTTATATTATGTAACTATTTATATTATATAACTATTTATATTATATAACTATTTATATTATATAGCTATTTATATTATATAACTATTTATATTATTTATATTATATAACTATTTATATTATATAACTATTTATATTATATAACTATTTATATTATATAACTATTTATATTATATAACTATTTATATTATATAACTATTTATATTATATAACTATTTATATTATATAACTATTTATATTATATGACTATTTATATTATATAACTATTTATATTATATGACTATTTATATTATATGACTATTTATATTATATAACTATTTATATTATATGACTATTTATATTATATAACTATTTATATTATATAACTATTTATATTATATAACTATTTATATTATATAACTCGATTCAGTCATACTGGGAAACAATATGGAACAAACCAATGCGTTACACATTCAATACCCAATATAAGCAGTAACACAACAAAAGAATCCACCACATCTCAAGGAAAACAAGTTAACGCATACAGTAACGGGAAGAGTTCGCACACTCCCAACTGCAGAAAAGACCACACAATGCGGCACACACACACCAGCAACCCGGAGGTGTAGCAGGTGACGCAGTAGAAATTTGCCTCAATCGACCAAATATTGAATAGTTATAAAATAATAATATTAATAATAATAATAATAATAATCATAATAATAATAATAATAATAATAATAATAATAATAATAATAATAATGATAATAATAATAATAATAATAAGAAGAAGAAGAAAACTCCAGGAGTTCCAGTAATACCTGAGTTAAAAGCAACAACAACAACAACAACAACAACAACAACAATAACAATAATAATAATAATAATAAGAAGAAGAAGAAGAAGAATAAGAAGAAGAAGAAGAAGAAGAAGATGAAGAAAACTCCAGGAGTTCCAATAACACATGAGTTAAAAAGAATAACAATAATAATAATAATAATATCCAATAAGGGGATTTTTTACGTTCCTTCGTCTGTCTGTATATTTGCTTCCCTGTTTCAGACGATGTCCTTCTTTCGTGGAGGCTAGATATATTCTGCTTATATCTTTCTCAATTTTTTACCATATCATTGTTGTTGATGTCGTTGTCGGTGTTCTTTGCTGGTTTTGTTAAATATTGGCATTATCAATTCTTATCATTATGTCCGTCATTGGAGAAGAATTCTAACGAACCTTTTCCCTATTATTTATTGCAGTACTGCGTACAAGTAATCGAAGTTTATGTGAGGAAACTTCTATACATACACTGGATCACTCTTCCGTCGCAACTCACTGAATACGAAGAGAATATGGACGTTCATTGTGATAATATTAAAGAAACTTCCGATTTAGTGTCTACCTCCTCATCTTATTATACATAAACCTTTTTCCCTGTACATTTATAGCAGAATATTTCTAAGTGCTGGACCATTTCACCTCGACTTCAATAAAACGATTGCCAATATATATATATATAATGTATATTATACATATCCACACATATATACATATATATATATATATATATATACATTTCTACATGCACGTATACACACTCTTATAAACGTATATTATATATTTAGATGTATATACACGCATATAAATATGATAGAAGAGGAAAAACAGAACGTGTGAGAGAGAGAGGGGGGAGGGGAGAAGGAGAGAGAGAGAGAGAGAGAGAGAGAGAGAGAGAGAGAGAGAGAGAGAGAGAGAGAGAGAGTTAAAACTAAGATCTAAATAGACAGAGTATCATCAGTGTATTTCATTTTCAAATAGAAGGAAATGCATTAAGATACATAAAAAAGAAAAAAGAAAATTCTCTCACGAAATTTCCATTTAGGGACGTAACAAAGCTTGTAAACAGCATTTATGTCTGTACGTTTTCTGCTGCTTTAAGGTTTTTTTTTTTTTACCTTACTTCTTCGTCTGTCTGTGTGTTTGCTTTCCTGTAGCTCGATTTCTCATATATACATACTTATATAATATATACATGCATATATTTACACGCACACACACACAGATATATATATAAATATGTCTGTATATATAAATATATATATGTGCATATATATATATATACATACATATATATATATATATACATGTATATACATACATACATACGTACATACATACATACATACATACATACACACACATACACACACACACACTCACACACACACACACGCACACACACACACGCACACACACACACACACACACACACACACACACACACACACACACACACACACACACATATATATATATATATATATATATATATATATATATATACATACATATATCTGTATGAATGTACACACATACACACTCATACACATTAAAATAATGTGTTTGTTAACTACGTTTACAACCGTGTAGAGAAAGTATATTCTCATTTTTCTTTTATTGGAATATATCAGTCTTATTTATTTGGGATTCGAAGCTAAATATATATACATAGCTACATTAGTGCTTTCTCGAAGAGGTCGGCATTGGCGTTGGTTGAAGAACCGTTTTGATTGGATACTATCACACTATTCACATGTACGTATGTATGTACATATGTGCATGCGTGTGTGAGCGTGTTATATAAAGTTCATACTAATATCATTCCTGTGTAAGATAACATAAAAGAGTAGAATGCGTATACAGTACCACTGGTGATGTCCTATTTCTCAATCTGGTTCTCTCTCTCTGTCCCTCTGTCTCCCTTTGCTTCTCCATCGACAACTACTGGAAAGCGAAACTATCCGTTTGCATGTTTCCTACAGGTGTAGAAACGTTGTTTCACCTGTTTAATCTACGATCGATAGATTAAATGCAAAAAACTAGAGGTAATGTTATTTATGGTCTTTGTGATTAGGGAAGATGTCTTTGGTAATAAATGCATGCACGTTCAAACTGGCAGTCCGTCGATTAAAGCGGCCGAGGGTTCTAGTTGATCCGCTCAAAGAAAGGAATAAATTAGAAGAAAAGGAAAAGAGAGGGTGATAACGGTGAAAACTACGGTTAAGGGGGAGACTACAGTGAAGAGGGGGGGGGGGAGAGTAATGACTAGGGACATGAAATACAGTTGGAGAATTAACATCCACGGTACCCAAGCAGTGGGCTGACGAGACAAACAAACAGTAATTGGCTAAACATTTCTTAAATACATTCATACTGGTGGTCATATGAATAAGTATAATCAGAAATCCCTAAATTAATTAAGTGATTACAATTTAATTGCTTTCTAATTATTATTATTGCTGCAGATGCAGGCTCAAGCTACAGTTAGCTCAATCATACTTAATATATATTATTATTATATTATTATTACTAACATTGTCGTAATATCAACGCATGCTTGGGTGCATACATGCATGGAAGTACAATTGTGGAAGTTCCCGTATGTTATGCACCCAAGCATGGGTTGATATAATGATAATGACAACAATAATAATAATATAATAATAATATATATTAAGTATGATTGAGCAAACTGTAGCATGAGCCTGCATCTGCAACTATAATAATAATTACAAAGCAATTAAATTGTAATCACTTAATTAATTTAGGGATTTCTACTTATACTTATTCATATGACCACCAGGATGAATGTATTTAAGAAATGTTTAGCCAATTACTGTTTGTTTGTCTCGTCAGCCCACTGCTTGGGTACCGTGGATGTTAATTCTCCAACGGTATTTCACTTCCCTAGTCATTACCCCACCCTTCACTGTAGTCTCCCCCTTAACCGTAGTTTTCACCTTTACCACCCTCTCTTTTCATTTTCTACTAATTTATTCCTTTCTTTGCATGCACATTTCACACCCTTATTTTATAAAGCATTTGTGTGTTTCCTTCCCCCACCCCCACAACCGCCTCAATTCCCAATTTGTCCTCTCTAGGTTTTAATGATACTGCTGGCATTCTTCATTTCTTCGCATGATACTTGTTTACATGTTTGTTTGGTTGTTTTTATATACAATGTCCTAAGCGGTTTTCAGCCCACTTACAACATATACTGCTTTTCCATACTTTTATTCATTTATTTATACCTACCCGTATAAAGGTCTTAACGGCTTGCCCTTTGTTTTTAAATTTAACTGACCACTTATATAAAACGCTGGACATTGGTCAATCTCATTACGGGCAATAAGTGTTTGGACTTTACAACATATCAGTAAGTAAATAACTGAAATTAACTGATAGGCAATCTATTATGATAAACTATTAATTAGTACTATAAACATAATTTTAAGAACTATTATGATTACTTCAAAACATTATGGCACTCTCACTCCCACTTTGTCTAAACCTTTTGGCTTATCCCGTTATTGTAAAATCTTCATTTTACTTTTTTTATTAGTTATTCCCGTGTTACCCCCATAGAAAAATTAACCCACCAATTACTATTTTAAGTTTAGTCATTTACCCAACGTCCCGAAGCGATACAAAAGCAAAATGGAATGATTTAAATATATTCAGCCTTTCATCTTCCCCTCGAGGCTCTTCTTCTTTCTTTTTCTAGATTCGATGTCAACGAAATATGATGAATATTATTTTCAGAATTTTCAATGGCAATACCGTATGACAGTGGAAGCAGAAACAGCTGTTCGATGGGATACAGTCTATTTGTTTTTAATTAAAAAGTAATAATTGATGTTAGTCAATTGTTGTTGATCAATATTTCTCAATTTTATGCTTAATTTATATATATATATATATATATATATATAATCATAAATATATAGGGATTGACAGTAACCTGCTTCTCCAACATACTGAGAATTCAGAAATAGCAGTCAAAGAACTACTGATTTCAAAACTACAAATTATTACTGAGCTACCCGGCAGAAATTGTTAATTATTAATTTTATTACTAATTGATGATTCCCTGCCCTGCATATCTATATATATATATATATATATATATATATATATATATATATATATATATATATATATATATATATATATATATATATATATATATATAACATGCAATTTAATGCTGGAAAATTCCAGGCTCTACGCTGCCGGCACAGAAAGCTAAACGTCATGCAGACAGGATACACTGGCCCAGGAGGAATTGAAATCCATGAATCAAAATCAGTGCGTGCCCTGGGCATTGACATAAGCAATGGTGCATCATTTTAAGTGCATATCACTAATTTGGCAATAAAATGCAGACGGCTAGCTGGATGGATCCTCGGAACTTTCAAAACAAGAGAAAATGAGACATTAATGATCCTTTGTAGGACACTTGTCCTCAGCCGCTTGAATTACTGCTCCCAACTATGGTCACCACGCAATATAAAATTCACAGCCGAACTCGATGCAATCCAACGAAGCTACAGTAAGAAAACCGTCTCAATGCAATGTATCAGCTACTGCGAAAGAAGGAAAAAATTAAAACGCTTCTCCCAAGAACGAAGGCGGGAGAGATATGCAGTGATAAACATCTGGAAAATCCTAGAAAGCCTTGTACCAAACTTTGGCATTGAAAGTTATTCAAACTGCAGAACGGGGCGCCATTGCATTGTGTTAAAGATCCCAGCATCGTTATCAAAATACAGGACCAGATACTGCAACATCTTGGGCTTCAAGGACCCACAGAATGCCTGAGAGACTGCATGGTGTGGATGTAAGTGTCTTTAAAACAAAACTGGAACCCTTCCTCTCAAGGGTTCCAGACGAGCCTACCTCACGGCAGGAAACACAGATGAGGGCACCGGCACCAAACTCCCTCATTGACTAAATGCTATATGTCAGAGGAGGTTTCAAATAATGGAGTAACTCAGTCAATGGTGGTACCCCAGCATGATCCCAGCTTCGAGGCTGAAACATTTTAAAGAATTGAAGGAATTAAAAAACATTATATATATATATATATATATATATATATATATATATATATATATATATATATATATATATATATAAATATATAATTAACATAATAGGGTAAAAAATTTGATATTAATTGATATCAATTCTTTGAGAATTTCTAAGTGATCTTCTTCTAGCACATTAGCAATCCACTTAGTGGTCTCTTTTACACACACACACACACACACATACACACACACACACACACACACACACACACACACACACACACACACACACACACACACACACACACACACACACACATATATATACGAGGGCTAAGTATCCTGACTGTTGCGATAGTAACGAAGCTAAAGCACGCTGAGTGAAGCGGCTTGACACAGATTGACCTTGTACACTGCTGTGCATGCGCAATAAGTTTTAAGTTCTACCTCGCTTCCGCTGTTTATAGGAAGTGAAAAACGTGCAGAGATACTATAATCATTTGAAAGCAGAACATATGAATGATGTCGCCAAGGAAACGAAGTTTTGGGGTAGTTCTACTACAGTCGTTGAACAGAGCTTCTTAGAGAATTATAGAGTGGGGACGAGATCGAAAACACGAAGGAAACACAAAGGTAGAGAAAAAATTATGATTAAATCTCGTGAATAAGACGTAATGAATAGAAACTTATGTCTACTTGCGATGAAATTAAATTAAGCGAAACATTATTGGTTTCTGATTAAATGCTGACACGATGTCCTTTAACAGATACTAAAGAATAGTAAAGTGTTCGATAAATGAAAAGTTAATAGAGAAAGTTATGGCTTCATCCGAAGTAAGAATTGCCAAACATGAAACGCAATGAGGAGTCAGACAGAAACAACAAATTAGAGAGTAAGAAAGTTGAAGACAGGGGCGAAATAAAGAGAGATCGAAGAAAGAAGGGAGAGAATCATGGAGTGGAAGATTAATAGCAGTTATGATAAACGAAACACAACGCTGGAAGGAATTGAAACTGTGCGCTTCGATAATCATAAATACAAGGAATGCACATTAACGGTTCTGTTGCATCTAGTCTTGCAATTGTCATTATTCTCTAAACATTATCAAAAGGAAGCATTTAACCCTAAAACGAAGGCGAGCTTCGTGAGCATTGCAAAACTGAAGCGTGTGCAATACGTCATATACATACAGCTGGATGCATTTAGGAGACACTGATAAATGCGCAGTAAAAATGGATGTTTGTTTATTTTTTAATTGCGTTTAGAAACGAGAAGTGATTGAAGATCTTGTGTTCATGAAGTTGCATAAATCTCTTTCATACTTAATAGAGAGAATTGGTTTATTGAAATATATTGATTTCAAATGTTGGCACAAGGCCAGCAATTATGAGAAGGAGGTAAGTCGATTACATCAAGCCCAGTGTTCTAATGGTACCTATTTTATCTACTCCTCAGTGGTATTTGAACTCAGAACGTAAAGACGGACGAAATGCTGCTAAGCATTTTGCCCGAGGTGCTAACGATTCTGCCAGCTCGCCATTTTAGCTTATTGAAATATATTGAGACGCATATATGGTTACAACTAATCTATATGAAATTAATGTCTATATGACCCACGTAAATATCTCCAAACTTGAATTAAGTTATATTTTGGATTCATGAACTACATTTAATCAGTATGTTTATCACAGATTAATTTGAACGGGGAACATAAAAGCAAAACCCGCATAAATCTCATATTCAGAAGTGAATATCGAATGTATGTGGTGTATTATAATAAGAATGGTTGTGACATTGACGAGAATGGTCTTTTAAAAACGTCGCTGCTTGTTTATGAGGAGTATATTATTGAAAGGGCTATCAGAAACCACGATTTCATTGGAGAGATAGCCCGTGAACATCATAACCAAAGAAATTTGGTAACATCAGTATTGATTAATAACCGAACCCAATCATCCAGATATATTTAGAATTTTTGTCTTGCCGGTGCCAAAATTAAATATTGATTTTTAAGTAACTTGATTATTGATATCTGTATTATAAGATGAGATAGATACTGACAAAGAGATTATTAGAGTAAAGCCAGTAGTAAACTAATATTGTTTGCATTCAACTGAAACTCGTATAAACACTACTTAATAAAGACTGGGAAAATAGAATTAATTTACTGATAGGTCCTGCGTTCTTCGAATCTATTGAACCCAAATGATAAGCTCGGAACATGGACATTCGGAGAAGTTTATATTCTAATCCACTATCGGGAAAACCAGTTTCTAGAAATATGCTAGATGTGTGAGGCGTATAGGTCCTTGTGATGTTAGACCGATTCAGTCGTGTTGACGACGTGCAGGAAATATAGAGTGTAAAAGGTGTCAAATAAATAATTCACGTGGTGAACGCAAAAGATCAAGAAAACAAACAGTAACGTATCTTTCTGTTCTCAATAGCTTCTGGCATATTCGAAGAGGAATGTCTGATTGTTGTTTTTCGTCATCGGAGAACAACTCCTGCCTTTATACAATGTGTGTTCATACTTCACGGGCTTCATGGCTTTCATCATGCAATGCTACCTTACTGGACTTATGAATCGAATGAGCGTGCAGGTTCCTGTTTATAGGAATCACTAAATAAATTATTTGCTGATGTGTATTGACGCTTGTCAGACAGAAAGTAATTCATGGGATGCACGCATAACAGCAGGACTTCAAGTAATAATGCATGTAATCACTTCCAAAATGTTCTCCCAGATTTCAACTTGAACATTTGATTGCTGTCGTTCTTTTTTTGTCTTTGGAATTAAAGAACATATCTTCCCTTTAAAAGATGTGTGTTCATAACACACGCGGTGTTTTGTAACTAATCACAAACGCTGCACTGCAACAGTCATCGGGTCACTTTAAATAGATGCAACTATATTCAGAAGCAAAGTACTATCAAATGCTTTACTTTAGTATAAGAGAGTCTAAGTTAGCAATGCTGAACTGCTGTAACATGACGTGGACGGCATAAAAAATTGCAAGCAATTGTTATTAATTCCTTAAAGACCTAAAATCTACATACTCTTTGATACAATAAGAAGACTTTACTGCTATTTCACCGCATTTCTTTCTACTCGAGTATAAAATATTCAATTATTTTCTTCCACAACAACTCCGAAAGGCTTTCAATTACATTCCATTAGCGAACTAATACTTTCTAGGATTAATAAGTTTAGTCCGAGAAATACAACTATTTTGCTAATACTCCTGAAATCCCAATTTGAAGTACATTAGACTTGCACTTTCCAATAACTGGTCTAGATTTTAATCCTCAGCTGAAAAATTAGAAAACGCTTTCTATTCAATAAATCATAATTTATAACATGACAAGG
Source organism: Octopus bimaculoides (assembly GCF_046866305.1). NCBI lineage: Eukaryota > Metazoa > Mollusca > Cephalopoda > Octopoda > Octopodidae > Octopus > Octopus bimaculoides. The sequence goes on from NC_142929.1 coordinate 1,540,091, forward strand.
CAGGTGTAATGAAATATATAGTAAAAATAAAAACAAATAATAAACCATAGTAAACTAGTAAAGAAACATAGTAAAGGCGAATCGATAAATAAGATTTCCAAAGCCCATCACAATTTCAATGATTTTGAAAGATTAAGAAATTTCGTCAGTCACAAATCTGATACTTTTTAACGGTATTTGTATGCGCAAGGTTTTGAAATACATCATCGGTTGTGGTGCCTTGCATTACATTATAAGCAGTCCAGCATGTTAATACATACATACCAAGAACTGGATCAACAAAACTAAACGAACGCCATTTAAGATGGCGCAGTAGTATAACGACCCACGTGATGACTTAAACGTTGACAAAGAGAAACACCAAAACACGAAAAAAAAAAAAAAAGATATCTCAAACGCATTAACACTTCTTATTGCGATCTATAGGATTTATTTATAGAAAGAAAAAAATAATGCTGAACAATTTTCGGTGACTTATTGCACTACATACTATTTCTTCGTTTTTTAACAAAGGGGAATTATTATAGAGGCGGAACATACGCATAAAATTGATTGTACAATAATACAATAAACAATGCCCCACACTAACACACTCCCACCCAACGTATATATATATATATATATATATATATATATATATCAGTATGTATGTTTATGTATATATATACAATATACATACATATGTGTGGATGTGAGTGTATGTGTGCGTGTCTATCTATCTATCTATCTATCTATCTATCTATATTTATCATGACCAATGTTTTATGAAAGTGAATTTTTTGACCATATTTGTATTTTCAGGATGCTGAGGAGAAGGTAGCACTTGCTCTTCTATTTCTTCTATTTTTATCTACTTTTTTTTGCAGACAACTTCAAACATAACTTTATCGGACCCCATAAAATACTCTTATACACATTATTTCGTTCTTTTTAGAAAATTGTTAACATGTTATGTGATTTCATTCTTTATTTCTTGTTAATTTCTTTCATTCTTATTGTCTTTGATCTAATATCCATTTCATTCTCTCTCTCTCTCTCTCTCTCTCTCTCTCTCTCTCTCTCTCTCTCTCTCTCTCTAGTTATTTGTACTTACATTTTATCCCCTTCTCTTCAACTATATTATCTGATTAGAGGTAGTGATATTTAACGTTGTCATACATCGCTAGAGTTATGTGTCGTACATCAAAGAACCATATTTTCTTATTTCATCTTTGATGCCGATGTGTGTAGAATATTCTTTCAATACTGCAGTATCCAATTTGTAATTTACTATCATCTGCCACGAGAGAATTTTTTTTCCCAATGAAGGGATCGTTGACTTTTCTATGAGAATTTCCACAGAAGACGGTATCAACTACTACTAATTGAATCGGTTTCTTGCATCAGCTGTGAACAAAAACTTTAGATAAAGTTTTAATGATGAATCTCTAGATTTATTCGAGTAGGTAGATTTACGTGTCGTAGAACGCGCTGTTGTATTTGACATCTGTCTTGCCATAAACATCATTATAATATTCTCGAGTTCTAGTTCTAGTTTACAGACGAATGGGTCAATAGTTATATCTTACATTTTAGCTGTGTGCTTTTTCATTCATAAATTTATAATTCAGCATTTATGGCAGACTCCATATAATTGATAGCAATGGGTCATTCTATAAATCATGTGATTTCACAATAATACGTTTTAATTCTTTTTTGAACTTGTGGAACTTCTGTAGTATAATTTCTTTAAATGGCCACACAAATATTTCTGAATTGTCTTGTTACAACCATGGCAAACATTCTTAGTACCTGTCTAATCTATCATAATTATATCTTCTCAAGAAGTTAATATGGCAGACTTCTGAATTGGGTTCGTTTTATCATATTATTTTCTGGTCTATAATGTGATTTGAAAGAGAAACAATGGAGAGCAAACGTACCATGTAATGGTAAGGTACTGAACGAAATACAATCACTTGATTATTATCCCATAAGTACGTGTTAAAGTGTTTCCCGGATAAGTGTACCATCGAACAGAAAGCAGTGTTTTGTAGCTGAATGTGAAACAATTGGGTTTTTTAGGAAGGGAATTGTGATGGGTAATGTCTGCCTAGAAGCCTGATAAGGGTCTCAAAGACAATCGAGACAGCTATTGTTCTTCCACTGTGATACTTAAAGGAGCGGTTAAGTAACAAGGAAGAAATCTTTATTTTTTTAAGTAAACGTTCACGAATCAAAGGAATTAATGTTTCTTGTGTTGGTAGTTATCGCTTGCTCACACTTCGGAGGAGGGCAGAGTATCAAATACCTCTGTATGTGTGAGTGTGTGAGTGTGTGTGTCTGTGTGTCAGTGTGGATGTGGGTATGTTTATATGAGAGAAAATGAGGGGGTTGTAGAAACCGGGTAAAAGAATGATATGAAGAAAGAGAGAAATGAAAAAAAAAACCCGATATTTTACGGGGATATGAGTAGCAAACATTAAAATAAAAGTCATTAGGAAAGATTGCGTAATTGAGACGGAGCTTAACGAAAAGCGGAAGGGGAAATGAAGTTCAGAGTCGTAAGGAAAAAATAGCAAAAAGAGTTTGAGTTGAATGTAAATAAATGCCTGACGTCATGCGTATGATAAAAGATTTGTGTAGAAATACATTAGTGTATTTGTTACTCCATAAGACTCTGTGTGTGTGTGTGTGTGTGTGTGTGTGTGTGTGTGTGTGTGTGTGTGTATGTATATGTGTGTGTATGTGTGTATGTGTGTATGTGTCCACATTTGTGTATTTGTTACTCCATAAGATTCTCTCTGTGTGTGTGTGTGTGTGTGTGTGTATGTTTGTGTGTATGTGGTGCATGTGTGTGTGTGTGTTTACTTTATTTTATCGACCACGAAAGAATGAAATGTACACCTGATCTCAGCTCTATGCCAAATCAGAATGCAGAGATCCCAAAGTAATAAATTGATGCGCTAGCATGTCTACAAATACACCGCCCTTATGATAATAATAATAATAATAATAATAATAATAATAATAATAATAATAATAATAATAATAATAATAATAATAATAATAATAATAATAATAATGAAGATGTGTGACAGCGAGCTACCGGGAAGATAGATCAAATCTGAAACCATCAGGAAGCAGGAATTATGAGTCCGCAAAAAACAATGAAAGAAAATTGTTTTAATGTAAATCATCTCAGGAAACCGAAAGATACTCAGCAGCTTTCGCAGATTGAACAAAGCCTGAATTAGCAAAGCTAGACAGAAGGAGTAGAAAGGAATTCCATATGAATGGAGGAATTCACCCAAGAGCAGGCGTAGCAAAATTATACTTACCTAGAAAAGAAGGTGGAAGAGCGCTAATATCAGTAGAAGACTGCATGGAATTAGCTAGAGTAGATATAGACTCTTTTGTAGGTAACAGGGAAGAAAGTTTATTAAGCGCTGCTAGAGTCACAGCAATATATAGGGAAACCAAAAGCTCAAACGATGTTAAAAACTTGAGGAGAGACCAGGGTGGAAGAGACTGAGTAGCAGTAGACGAATGTGTACATGTGGAAATAGAAGAGATAAAAAAAAAATGTAAATGCATTCTTAAAAAACGAAGCAGAAGTAATAGGAAGAGCCATGTCACAAGAATACGATGATGACCACCACGACAGAATGAAGACGCTGTGCTGATATATCAGGGAAGACAAGGATTAAGTACTCCCGGCCTGAGATTCATTTAAGCTTAAAGTTGAAAGCGAAAAGATAGATTCGGTTCTTGAGATATTCCAGACGAGAAATGTAACTAACAAGATTATTTGGACTGCAGCTACGGTTGCTGCAGACAGAGTTGGATACAAAAGAAAGGAACAAACAGAACGTAAATGACCATACTGGAGCAGGCGAATTTGTGAGAATCGGAGTTAAAAAGATATTTAGGACAAGTTGATAGATTGAGAAGAGGGGGATTGCAGAACGAAAGCATCAGAATAATGTTGGAAAGAACATATGGAATAAGAAATAAAGGGTATGATGTTATATTGGAAGAATTGAAACAAAGAATTGTAGCAATCAAAGCAAAACTAGAAAGATGTAACAATAAAAAATAACAATTCAGGAAAAACAGTTTGAAGCAAATCAGAAGAGACTGTTTCAGGAACTAGATGGGCAAATACACGTAACAATGATACCAGATGCAGAGGAAAGCAAGGCATTCTGGAGAGGGATGTGGGACCAACCTGTAGAGGATAATGATGAAGCGGAGTTGCAGCAAGATAGGTTTAGAAATATATAAGTCCAAGAAGATATAAAGATAACTACAGAAATGATAAAAATAAGCTGTTGAGAAAATTCCCAAATTGGAAGATTCCAGGACCGGATCGGGTCCAAGGTTATCGGATTAAGAAGCTGAGAGGGCTCCATGAAAGAAAAGCACAACAGCTAGATGAGTGCTTGCAGGAAGGCACAGTACCCATCTGGATGACAAAGGGAAAGACATTGTTATGCGCCAAAGATGCTGAAAAGGGAAATGTTGCATCCAACTTTAGACCAATAACATGCCTTCCGCTAATGTGGAAACTAATGTCAGGTGCTTTGGCCGGTGAACTGTACAGATACTTGGGAAAAAAGTCGGCTGCTACCCACTGAACACAAATGGTGCTGAAAAAGGAGCCGGGGAACGAAGGATCGGCTCTTAATTAATAATCTATTTATCAGGAACTGCAAGAGGCGACATACAGATCTGAGCATGGCATGGGTTGACTATCGCAAAGCAGACGATATGATACCACACTCCTGGATAATAAGAACACTGGAAATGTATGGAGTAGCAGAGAATATGAGAAGCCTTATACGGAATAGCATGAAATAGCGGAGGACGGAATTGAGAGCAGGGAAGGAAGTACTAGGAGAGGTGAAAATCAAGAGCGAAAACTTCCAAGGGGACAGTGTTTCCCCACTGATCTTCACAAAAACTGAGGCAGAACTGGACAGCCTAGTCCAGTCTGTGCGGATCTCCTCAAATGATATAATGGCGTTTGGACTCTCAAAATGTGTTACGATGGTGATGAGACGAGGAAAACTTGCCATGACAGAAAGGCATATGGTTGCCGAGTGGCAAACAGTGAAGGCGATTCAACCTCATTTCAGCTATAAACATCTGGGAATACTTGAGGCAGACGGAATCAAATACCCCGACATGGAGGAACGGACAAAAAGAGAGTAAATGCGGTGAAAAAAATATTGGCTTTAAAGCTGAATGCCAGAAACATAATTTCGGCAATAAACTCGTGCGCAATCGCAATAGTTCGGTATGGCGCTGGAATCCTGAAGTAGACAGAAGAGGAAGTAAAGGAGATGGACAGGAAGCCAAGAAAGCTCCTAACGATGCATGGAGCCCATCATCCACGTGCAGACACTGATCGCCTATACATGAAGAGAGCAGATGGAGGAAGGGCACTGATAAGTGTGAAAGACTGCATGCGTATCGAACTCGAGAGCTTAATGAGATATCTAGCCCAAAGAAAGAAAACCTTGCTAGTGACAGTTAGGAACGAGGGAGTATTGAGCGGAAAGGAAAAATAGGAAATAAAGGAAGAAGTACAAAAAGGACATGAAGAAGAATTACGCAAGAAGGGACTACACAATTAATTCCATTTAGCCACAACAGAAGTTGCTGGAAAATATAGGTGGGATTGGCTGATGAAAGGGTTTCTAATAAAGAGACCGGGCGTACTATACTAGCAGCGCAGGACCTTGTTCTGGCCACGAACTCGAGGGTCAACCTGAGGAATGAGCAAGTCTCTCTGCTGTACCGCATCTGCAACAGAGGGGATGAAACCATCGCCCATATCACGAACAAATGCCCTAGACTTGTCTAAACCAATACAGTTGCGGCGACAAGACCAGGTAGCGAAATTCTATATTGAGAACTGTGCGAAAAGTGGGGGCTAGAGAGAGGCAAGACGTGGTATGAGAACAAATGGGAGAGAGTGGCAGAGTGGGAATTTGCCAATGCAAACGAAGGTTGTGATCAAAGAAGAGAGTAGACGTGATACCAATAGTAATTGGTGCACTTGGAAGTATCAGCACTCAAATACCAACATGACTGAAAAAGATCGGTGCAAGTGTGAAGGGAGAAACACCTACAAAGATCAGCATTGCTTGGAACTGCAGAATGTCACCTTAGTCTGTTGGCTGTGGACAGCTGACCCTTTCCACCATAACCAGCAAAATAAGCTGGGAGTTTGCATCAAATAATATTAATACTAATAATAATGAGAAGAAGAAGAAGAAGAAGAAGAAGAAGAAGAAGAAGAAGAGGAAGAAGAAGAAGAAGAAGAAGAAGAAGAAGAAGAAGAAGAAGAAGAAGAAGAAGAAGTAGAAACGAACAAACAAGAGTGTAATCAATAATATACTAGTAATAATTGCAACGCCAATGATGATAAACGTAGATGATGTCCTATCCAACAACCAAAATACGTGTGTAAGTTTGTATGTATGTATGTATGTATGTATGTATGTATGTATGTATGTATGCATGGATGCATACGTACATACATGCCTGCATGTATGTATTCTTGTATGTATACATGCATATATATATGCCAGTATGTATTTATGTATGTGTGTATGTATGTATCCATCTATTTGTGTGTGTATGTGTGTGTGTGTGTATGTGTGTGTGTGTGTGTATGTGTGTGTGTGTTGTTACACTTGTATATAACGAAAATTGATAGAATATAAAATAACAAGAGAAACTTGAAAGATGACAATATTAGAAATGCTACAAGAGTAAATATATGTCAGATTAGGAATCAATAAAGACGTAAGAAGTTAACCAGATGTGAGCATTAGCTTCATTCCAAAATGAAACTCCTTATTTTGGTTTACAGTTACCTGACTGTACATGCGCAACACATACATTTAAAACTATAACTCTATGCATGTGTCTATACATTTATGTGTGTCTGTATGTGTGTGTGTATTTAGTAGACATGACAAAACCATCGATATTTAAGATTAATATTTTCAGTTGGTCGTCCAACGAAGGCAGTGATAATCCAAACACCTGTCAGATATGTGCAATTATCCACATAAGCAGGTTAACAGATAGAAGTGTTTTCTCGACTGTACTATACTTTCCAACGCTGCGTTAATTCAGGACTGTGGTTCTGTGTTTTAGTATATTCAACATAGGTAACCAAACCTTTGTTGTTTGCTCTTTTTCTTCGTAGTTGTTAGGTACTATGACGTCCTCCCCTCCTCCCCTTCTTCCTTCCCCTTCCTCCTTCCCCTTCCCTTCCTCCTTCCCCTACCCCTCCTCTTCCACCCTCCTCCATAATTTCTTCTTCTTCTTCTTCTTCTTCTTCTTCTTCTTCTTCTTCTTCTTCTTCTTCTTCTTCTTCTTCTTCTTCTTCTTCTCATCATTATTACTATGAATATTCTTGTATTTCCCATTTGTTCTTCTGTCGTCATTATTATTGCATTGTTAAAGGGAGCCCAAATCAGGCAGCAGAAATACACTTGCTAAACACTTGATCTATTAAAGCTATTCAGAAGCGTCCACTTTGACTGCTACACATAAATGTATCAAATGTCTTTCACCTCATCGATGGAAAACTATAGGCAAATTATCGCACTAGAAATGAATGGACCTTCTACAAGTTTAGTCAAATTGTTCATTACAAAATTGAACTTACATTAATAACTGATGCTAATGAGTAAAAAATAGATTTAGTAGGCTTAATATGAAATGTTCTGCACAATTCATGTTCATAGATTTAATACAAAATACTATTTTGACTGTTTAATGGAATTTGGCAATCATACTATTTATGAGTAGAGAAAGGCAATCTAAAATCGATTATATCACTTCCGATGCCTAAATTTATAGAATTTAAATTTACATAATATCAATCATCAACACCCATTACGAATGTTATATTTCATCCGAAATCTCAATTTATTTTCTTATGTTTCTCTCCGAAATGGACACAAAATTAGTGACTAATGGCTTCCGAAGGAAATCCATTGCAGGAAATGCTGTTATAGTAGCGTTATAGGATATTTTACATTTATTTCAGAAACATATTAACTAACAGTAATGTCTTGTTTATTATTGCTGGCATTATCGTTTAAAATGTTGTTAAGATTAAGATGGTCCTGAATCACATGAAAACTATTCACGAATTATGTAGTGTTTTTTGACAATGTTAGAGACAAAAGACTGAAATCATCGGTATTAACGAAATTCGTAGAATCATCACAGTGAAAATTCGATATTTTAAAGAAAAAGTCTAAAAGCTATTCAAACATTTTTACACAAATAAATAAATGAAATGAAATAATTTTCACGTTTGTGATGCAGAAATTTAAAGCACTAAAATACGGCCACACAACAGTGAACGTAATAATTTTCTTCTTTCGTTTAAACGGTATAAGATTTGTCCCATTACTTATCTATTCAAACTATTTATGCATACATTATACGTACGTACATGCATGTTCATGCATATGGGTGTGTATCCATATACCTAATTATATGTATAAATACACACACACACACACACACACATATATATATATATTCTGCTTGTGTGTATATATATGTATAAATACATATATACATATGTACATGCATATATGTATGTATATATATATATATATATATATATATATATATATATATATATAACACAAAATTTTAACCCTTTTTTAAAACCTAACAAAACTCTCAACTCTCATGCATCCTTATTTTTCCTACCAGTTTATACATGAACTACTATTGAACTACAAAAGCTCAAAGACTATATAATGTATGGGTATATTTATTTTTTTTATATATTATTGTTTTATATATTATTTTCTTCATTTTGCACTTCTTTGTAAAAAAAACATTTTCATTCTCCTTCTTCTTGATAATTTGCTTTTTCGCAATGAAAACCGGTTAGAAGAAATCTTTATTAAAATATGCTTCCAGTTCAGCATTCTGGCTTTTTTTCATTTTCCTATATATATATATATATATATATATATATATATATATATATATATATATATATATATATATATATATATATACATACATATGCATATACATATACATATACATATACATATATACATACATATATATATACATACATATATATATATATATATATATATATATATATATATATATATATATATATATATATATATACATACTAAGTCAGCGCTAGAAGAAAAACGACCATCTTCGGTTTCAAGACGAAAAGTGTTCTTCCATCAGGATAATGCTCGGCTACATACAGCGAGGATGACGTTCCAAAGGCTGGAGCGGTTTGAATGGGAAACGATGCTCCACCCACCATATTCACCGGACATTGCTCCATCTGATTTTCATTTATTCCGCAGTGTTCAAAATCGTTTGGACAGAAAAAAATATGAATTCTATAGAGGAAGTCAGAACAGTACTGGAGGAGTCCTATTTGTCACAGCCAACTGAATTTTGAAAGAAAGGCCTACCAACCCATCCAGAGAAGTGGAAGAGCATTGTAGAAAATGAAGGGGAGTATATTTTGGATTTAAAAAGAATTTGTTTATCTTAATTTTGAAAAATAGGAAGTATAAAAAAATCGCATTATTTATGGGATGACCCAATATATCCATCCATCCATCCATCCATCCATCCATCCATCCATCCATCCATCCATCTATCTATCTATCTATCTATCTATCCATCTATCCATCTATCTATCTCTCTCTCTCTATCTACCTATCTCTCTCTCTCTCTCTCTATCTATCTATCTATCTACCTATCTATCTCTCTATCTATCTATGATGGTTGTCTACCCTTATGCAGAGTCTGACCACCCCCTGTACCTACACCTCAGATCCATCATGGCGTCTGTTTTGGCTTTTTAAATCAGACAATGTATTGAAAAGACACCCACACAGATTGCATGTCTGCTTTGGACCACCAAGAGCTGCAGTTAAGTTCTGATCTTTGTGGATCTTAAAATGTCTTTTGAAGCCGCCGTATGATCTACAGACCTTACGCCATACACGGCATTGGAAGGTGTGCACAGATATATAGGCAGAATAGTTGGTGAAGGTTCACTTTTCATTAGTCCACAAATCAGGCTTGAGATACACACACACACACACACACACACACACACACACACACACACACACACACACGTATCGATATAAATAGATTGATCGATTGATAAATCTGAAACATTCTAAATGGATTTTAGCATAGGGTTTTCACAGCATGTAACGTGCAATCACGTATCCTTGTAAATACTCAGAGTGAGGATTAGTTATTTTAGTTTAACGTTCCTATTCACGTAATAGAAAGGGACGGTCGGTTGTGAAAATTATATAAAGTAGTGACAAAGAAAATTATATAAACGCTGTCGATTCCTGTCCTTTAAACTCTCTAAAATATGTAACTGCAGATGTTTAAAATGATGGTAATCATTCTGGTCAATAAAATGAAAATGATATTACACATCGACCAATGGCACCGGTCTAGCGCCATACATTGTTTCTGTTAATGCTTCGTACACTAAAACTTACAAAGCCAGTTTAATATATGATTTTCTTTAATTTTATTTACTTATATTTTCCTGCAAATAGCCTCTCAGAATTATCTCAGAATGATACTATATTCTCATGCTAATAAATTTACAAACTATCTACATTTAGCAACTTATACAGTGCTACTTCGGCATTTGTGATTAGCATTCGTTGATGAATCCCAGCATAACTCTAATCTGCTCGGAATTATTTCTCGTAATACGATCAACTGACTATAAACTTTTATATTTCAACACACACTTTTAATGAAATATGTATTAAATAGCTTAACGCTAACCTAATTAATTTTTGCATTGTAGATGGTGAGATGGAATACCAGAATTCTGTTATGTGTACGTCCAACACACTGATGCACTTTTGAAGTAACTCATGCACTAAATATACGAACAATTTGTGACTTGGTATAATAAACAAATTCATCTGTGTCAAATAAGCTTTCATACGCCGGGTTTATCCGATCTTAGGAGGTCAAAAAGTTTCATGGATGTTTACAATATAGCTTTTGCAAAAGAATGAGACGTAGAAATAACTTATTTTTTATTTACTAAATATATATCTGCGCAGATTCTGTTGATGTATTGATAATTACTTCTTCAGATGGAAACAAAATTCACGTTTCATATCCTTAAAACAAATTTACATTAAAACCCATAATTTTCTCAAAATTTGCGAACTATGTTTTCATCAGGAGAAAAAAAAACAGTTTCTCTTCCATTCCTCTCTGAATGAAAATTATTGATTTTTGTTTACTCCGAAGAACGCATAATATATGCGAAAGGAAATGTTGACATCTTTTGCATCAAAAGTAATGGGAACATATATCAATCTAGCTTTTAAACAGTGTCACAGTCGGGACTCATTAAGGGACTGTTATTTTGTTATTCACCACTACGCACAACATCCCCAATCATTTTGATAACGATTTTAGATTTATATATTTTTATGTTGATAATATTCAAGAAACGTAAACTACGCCAAACCGTTATGAGCAGAATTATTTAGAAGACATTTTCAATTAGATTTACTAATGCCCAATCTGGCAATACTTCAATTGATGTCTTGAAATATTTTCAAAATATGCGAAAATAGAACAAAGAAAAGATATTTATATTCGGAGGTAGTTTGAAGCTTTAAAAGGTGAGGACGAAAAGTATTGAATCACTTTTTTACTCTTCAGCGCTCATCTTAAAATATTTGCAAATCAAGATTAGTGTAATATTTATTCGTATAGTTTTAATATTTCATGCATAAATACGTGCGTCTATCTATCTATCTATCTATCTATCTATCTATCTATCTATCTATCTATCTATCTATCTATCTATCTATCTATCTATCATCAATTTAGATTTAAACGTGTGCAAGCAGGGTACAATTATATGCATGTATGTATGTATAATATATATATATATATATATATATATATATATATATATATATATATATATATATATATATATATATAATTACGTAAGTAAGAAATGTAGCTAAGTTGCACATAACAGAATTTATAACAGTATTTTTCGTTGATGTGTAAAAATGACAAATTGATGCACATTTAGAAATATGAAGCGAAGAAAAGTGTTTTGAAAGGAAGTCCATTAGCTAAAATTGGAGTTATTAAAATAATCTGAATATTTTATAGGGATATTGATTTTAATCTCCGACATGCTACTTCTTGAAACCTAGATGATTCTCGAATATGGCTTTGTACGTAAGAAAGTGAATACAATATTTTTGGGAGTGAATAGAAATTCACGTAGTCGCGAGTGAAATAAGAAAGTTTTAATTTGTGTTTCAAAATTATGCATCTACAATTTCTTAATTCGTAAAGTGTATCCATTTTTCAGTCTCTTGCTTCCGTATTAAGGTTTTGTTGTATTTGTTTCTTTCTTGTGTGTAAACGACGTCTATAAGGTTTAATGATCTTCCAATCAATTGGTTACATGAGGATGATAGCAAGTTACGGAGCATTTCAGCTGATAGCACTATCTCTTTCAGAGTAAACGTTCTGGTTTTCTTAGTGGGACAGACTACAAAAGAAAAAAAAATGCAGGGGGAAAATGTTTATGTATCAAAAGGTTCTTCCCCTGAGAAAACTGTGAAAAGCGGGAGACACAATCAAAGCAAGGACCAAAAGAAATCAGTTGTTACTAATAATACTATACGGACTCACGACGTTAAAGAATAGAGAAAGAACAGAAATGAGTTATAAACAACTTAAAACATTACATTGAATAATATTGAAGCAAAGTTATTTACAAAGACAAATTACAGGGCAAAAGAATAGTCATTACGCAAATCAATAGGTTTCTATTCTGACTTGATACAGTCAGACTTTCTAAACAACACGCCTTGCACTAATTGATGCTCTCAAATTTAGAACATTGAGAGGCATACTGTACCGTGTTGCGGTTCCCATCTGCTAACAGACATGAGGAACAGAGATCAGTTAAAATGAAAACCTACAACAAAAATGGAGAACTTGTCTCCAAAACATCAACGATAAACATACGGATAATATTTGGATACTAAACTCAGGTGCAAAGTAACATAATAACGAACGGGGTGTGCGATTTTCTATTGAAACTTACCTGAACTATCGATGTGGGACTCTAATGTATAAAACATTTACCATTAAGCACAAAGCATGAACAATAAGTGAAATGCTTCCGCATAGGATGACAGTAACGGGTTAATGAGCCAGGGTGTCTACATATCATTATATTGCATAACAAGTAAGCTCGTTTATTTCTAACAGATCGGGTGATATGAGGAATACATTGATTAGAAAACGACTAGGTAATAAAGCACTCGCTATGTGACTGTTGGGGAGGTACATGGCCGAGTGGTTAGAGCAGCGGACTCGTGGTTGCGGATTCGAATCTCAGACCGGGCGAGGTGTGTGTTTATGAGCGAAACACCTAAGCTCCACGCAACACCGGCAGAACGTAATGGTGAACCTCTGCTGGCTCTTTTGCCACATGTGCCCCAGTTGATCAGATCAAGCGAACAGCTTGTTCGTAAAATTAATATTGCAGTAGCTGAGTATTCCGCAGGAACACGTAACCCTTAACGTAGTTCTCAGATTCAGTGTGACACAGAATGTGAAAATGCTGTCACTTTGAAATACGGATACTTCTCATTTTTCCCAGCAGAGTGGACTGGAGCTACGTGAGATAAAGTGTCTTGCTCAAGGACACAATTTGCCAGGAATCGAACTCACTACCTTTTGATCGTGAGTCGAATACACACGCACACTATTTTCTATATAAATATCTACGGTAAAACATGTATGTAGGCATCTATACATTTATATATAGATATTCATGTGTTCAAATATGTAAGTGTTTCTAGGAAGAAGTTCCATTCCGCGAGAAAACAGCAGGACCATTGTCGAGTGGGAAATAAATAAACGAAAATCTAATTTACCTCACTTGTATGCATTCATAGAAACAAAGTTAAAAGCCAGATCGTATCAAAATGATTTGAAACTTTGTGGAATCGGAATCCCCTGTATTTATGCCGCGAATAATAACCTCAGCTAACTGCGTCAACGGTAGCATTGTGAGCACGGTGAAAGATTGATTTATATTGCTCTAAATATGAATTATTAAGCTCTGTATTGGATCTAAGCTTTTAAATATTTTTGAGAAGCATTTTAGTCACACACACAGCACATAAGTACGCACACACACACACACACACACACTCACGCACAGACACGCATTCACCCCCCCCTTCCCCACACACACATACACATAGACATACACATACACATACACACACACACAAACGCTTGTATGATAAATTTGTGTGGACAAACATATGTACATACACAAAATCAGCATATTTTCTTAGACTCGTTCCAGTCGTTAAACTGCAAATATGTCAACGCTCTGCTTTCGAGGGTTTCAATGATGGAAGCAACCCCAACATTTATTTCAGTCTCCTACTTATTTTATAGATCTCTCTACTGTAAACCACAAAATTACAGAATATAAAATGTATTGTTCGCAAAATACAGCATTTTATATGCTTATAAACATCAGCGCAGTCATAAACGCTTGCATATGCTTATCGTCTTCTTGGCCATCTGTTTCTGTCACGTAGAATGGGTCTGTTGAAGATTCAGTGAATATGGAGAAAAGCAAAACCTAATGTGCAAATTATTCCTAACTGGACACATATAGTGGTGATGAAATTTTTAAATCCCGCTTCTGAGCATACTTTATATTCGTTTTTTTATCCCTTCACTAGATTCGATTTTTAGCTTTTCAAAGTGTTTAACTGACTGAAATTATCTTCCCCATCATAGATAGTCTTTCGCCCGTTCACATTTCACCCAGTTCATGTTTTAGGAATGCAGTTCCGAATTATTCAAATCCTTGAAACGTTAACTTTGTTCTACCGTTTACTGTTTTCTTTCTTTTTGCAGTTAAAGAGTTGTGGAAATCGGCTAACAGTGATTCCGACAACCTGATAAAAGGATCACTATACATACATACATACATACATACATACATACATACATACATACATACATAGAACATCCTTCCGTTATAGAATACATTCATAAACACCAGCTGAAGGAATACTGGTGGAATATTCCCATCAAAACGTCTGTCAAATGTAAGCATAACAGGCCGGATATTGTTGTTTGGGACAGAGAATTTAGTACGAATGTAATATAAAATCGTGCCATTGAGTCTTTCCTCTTTGCTACAATTCTGGCAAATGAATGTAGAAAGGTAATTAATCCTTTCTAAATAACATCAGTAAATAAAAAGTCGATCGTAAATTATAAAAAAAGGAGAGAATTTCTGAACATAATAGAAATAACAGTTAAAAGTTAAACACCCAGCAAAACATCGGGCTCGTTTTGAATTTCCGAAAAGAGGCGTAAAAATGTTGCAGTTCAAATGAATTTGGATGATTAACATTGTATTTCAAATTCACGTAGGAGTTAAAATGCTTAAAATGTCAGAAAACGCGTATTTTCCCTATATATTAAAAAAGAACAAAAAAAACTCAGGAATTCAGGTGAAGTTCTCAAAACTGTCTGAGAAAGTCAGTACATTGGTTTATATGGAATTTATTTTCTCTAACGAGATTCTTAGAATATTTTGCCGATTGCAAAAGAATCTATTTCGTATTACAAGGGAATTATCGGCAGATAATGCAACTAATATCTCTTCGTTGAATAGTAATATGTGAATTAGACTCGCAAACTTTACAAAACTTGTATTGAGTTGAATAGCTTCTTGCAGAATTTAATGTAAGGCATAAAACTAGTAAATGATCCTGTGATTTACTGGAATTTCATTTGCTTCTGTCTTCGAGTGGTGAAACTGAATTTCCAACGATAAATAGCGACAGAAATAGTAAACCTACTGGTGATTCGCGAAAGCAGCGCCTGAATAGAATCTGAGATTCTATATATATCGTTGATAGAGAAATTGCTGCTACGTCTAGCCGCAGAATCTACCATTGTACATGCCAACGAAGGCCGAAATTATTATCCTCTGATAGGTCCGGTGGTGGTTGTGGATGATTGTCTCCCGTTAGCGATATAAACAGAACTGCTTATATGCATCACAGGTCTATATGGGAGGTTCTCTCGTGTTAAATAAAGCAGTATTTTGTGTTCTAACAAAATATCCACTTTTAAGTAGGGATAAATATTACCTTTGGAATTTGAAATGCTTTTGCAGCTACATATGCACTAAAGCTAATATATGTCTGTGTATACTTTGCTTTCAATAAGCTGGATTACTCATCAGTTTTTTTATAGATGGTGCAACGTGAAAACATGCCACAGTCCAAACATTACAATCCCAATTTTACGGCACTAGATGAAATTTAAATCGATACTAGATATCCTTGAAAACATATAGTTTATTATATATCCATATCGTTGTTCTCACATCGAAATATATATAAAGCTGACGTCTCGTGCATAAAAACTTTGCATTGATACAATTAAAAAAAAATTCTTAACTTCACACTTATGAATTCAAATCATTGATTCGTTGCAACAATAGAGGTAATTATTAGATGTGTTATTGCAACTTTCTTTGGGAACCAGCGTACTTATATGTCACATAAACGATTTCATCAACACATAAACCAAATTAGTTGATTATATTTGGTATTTGTATCTACTTGACAACAAGTATCATCACCCATTCCATATCTGCCATTATTCTTTATGCTACTGAGTCTATAAATATACATACGCTTTACACACACACATACACACACACACGTATGTATATAAATATATATATGTATACATATATATATACATTCATACATAGGTGCATAGATTATTAGTATACATAAGTATATATGAATGCATATGTATATGTGCATATATGTGTGTGTGCATGTATATGTGTATGTATATGTGCATGTATGTGTGTGTGTGTGAGTGTACCGCTGGTATACACCCCACTTGGATTTTACCACTGATGTTCCACTCACTATGAAGCATGTGTATCCCAGAGTTTTCCTATTCCATTCTGTAACTTTTGTATTCTATTTCGCACACTCGGCAACACTGGTCGTCCACCGTGGAATATAAAAAGAGACTTTTTTTCTGTTCGTCGTTTTTCGATAAAGAAAAATAATCTGCAACCTTCCGTTTCAATAAACCACTTTTGTTCCTGACATTTGTTTTTTTTAATATTTACTACAGATTGCTCGAAGCTAACTTGCTTCCTACACCTTGATTCCTGGATCTTACACACACACACACACACACACACACACACATATATATATATGTATGTATGCATATACACACACACATATATACATACATACATGCAAGCATACGTACATACATACATGCATACATACATACATACATATATACATACATACATACACATATGTCATCTAATAGTTTTATAATAAGCTTATTTAACATATCTTTAGTATTCGTAAGAGAAGTTAATGTCCTATAGGCTAAGTCATGGTGTTCCATAATAAAAATTGAAAGAAGATTTGTAATGAACAAAGATAAACATCTTTCATACAAAAAACAAAAAAGACCAAAAACAAAACAAAAACAAAACAAAGACAAAAATTACACCTCATCAAGACAAACGCTTTTCCATCTTCGTTTCTTATAGAAACGTCTTGATTGCCGAAATACTTTCATTATGTCTTTAATATACTGTAATTTATATTTCCTTTGTAATTGCTATTTACTAGAAAACGTTTCACAAGAACTGGACTTTGGATCGACGTTCGATACAACATTGCAAATTCTGACATTGAAATATCATCGATAAAGTAGCTCTTATTTTCTTTCTTTTAATTCTTTCAGTCATTAGACAGATGCCATGCTGGCGCACCGACTTCAAGAACTTTCAAAACCGAGTGAATAAATCACAGTGCATATCTCTTGATGCCTTGTACTTATTTTATCGACCGCATTTGCCGAACTGCTAGATTACCGGGACGTAAACACACTAACACCGGTTATCAAGCGGTGGTGTGGACGCACAGAGACAAAGACACACACATACACACTCACAAACACACATACACACATATATATATATATATACATACATACATACATACATATATATATATATATATATATATATATATATATATATATATATATATATACGACGGGCGTCTTTTAGTTTCCGTCTATCAAATCCACTCACACGGGTTTGGTTGACCCGGGGTTATTGTAGAAGGCACTTGCCCAACGTGCAATCCAGTGAGACTGAACTCGGAACCATGTGGTTGGGAAGCAAATTTCTTACCACTCAACCACGTATGGACTGAGAGTGAGAAAAATTGATTTTCTTGCTCGTGCTACTGTAAATCTCAGCTGGAGACGCTCACGTGACGTGACCGATGCTTGAAAAAATACATAGATACTGAAAATGGCGACAATATATAGTAATAGCGGCAGCAACAACAATTTGTATAACCGTCATGGTAATGATAATGATGATGATGATGATGATGATGATGATGGTGATGATGATGATGATGATGATGATGATGATGATGATGATGATGATGATGATGAAGATGAAGTTGATGATGATGATGATGATGATGATGATGATGATGGTGATGATGATGATGATGATGATGAGGCAGGAGTAAATCTGAAAAGGAGTAATCATAAAGCTAAAAGAACAAAGAATGTGTAACGCAGAAAACAACGGTCAAATCCCACCAATTGATTATTAAATACAAGCAGCAAATTTTCTTTGAGTACAAAAATGATAATGATAATTAGCACGTCCAAAGCAAAACAATTGAAAGTAAGATGTTTGAATGAATTCTATACATAAAACTATTAGATCACAAAACACTATCATTAATGTCATCACTTGTTCAAATCATTTTATAACCAATAAAAGTGGAAATGTAAATAAATGGCAATCAGCTCTGAAGCAAGTGATAAAGTATCTTCTAATCATGGAAAAAATATTGACTATTAACGATGTTGCCTAAGCGTGTTTACTTTCAGTAATATTTTCAGTGTGAAATTATACGATGCTATGAATACGATAGAAATGTGGAGAGATACACAGGAAGATAACAAAACGCTAATAAGTTCAACGCAACCCGTATATTACATAATCTATGTGTTGGTATACAAAAGAAATGATTTATATTTCTCTGATACGACTAAACTACTTCCATTCCGGATCATAAGGCATCATTCTATCTAGTTCTCTTAAGAATCACGTAGTTCCAGCAGCGCACTGACGGGGCAGCAGCGGCGGCATATCAGCAAATTAGTCAATACCTTGTCAGTAGAAATTTGGAGAGGACTCTGTACTATAGCTTGTGATGCATATGTTATAGATGCAAGGGTGTGTATTTGAGTGGTATATCTTGGAGAAAGTTGCTAACCTCGAAAAGAAAAAGTTTTCAAACAAATTTTAGCGAGAAAATACTTTCTGATATTTGTTCCACCCATGTTGCTTGCGGAGCCCTTATTACTTCCACCAACGGAAATGAAACGAAACGGTAATTAGCCACGACTCTGTATCCAATAAACAATATGTATCTTTAACTTTTATCTTTTACTAGTTTCAGCCAGAGACTGAGGCCAAACTGGAGCATCGCTTTTCAGAGTGTTTGCGTTTCTTTCCAGTGCTGTTTCTGGTGAAGTAGCGAGTTGAACGGAACTTGTTTTCTTTGTGTCTCATCGCGATCTTGTTCAAATTTGTCCAAACGCTCTTTGAGGTCCACCAAATGTTGTCGATCTTGAAACCCAAGCTCTTATTGTAATAGATCTTTATCCTTGATGGAGAAGGCAGAATATTTGGTCGTATGCTGTGCTGTCCAGTTCGATGGTTGGTAAAAGGAGATAAATGCCACATTGTAATTCTGTGGCTACATATAATAGCAAGAATTTTAGTTATATTTCAAAGTTTTTGAACTTTTAATTGGTAATTAAAAATTTCTCTGGCCAGAATATATTACTAATTTATTGAATTAAGGCTAAAACAATCTGGTTATCATCCTGCTTACCCCTCTCCCCCTCTCTCCCTATATCTCTGCCCCCACCTCTCAGCATTTATAAGTATTTCAGCGCATCGTATTGCAAATGAAGTGTTATTGGTTCTCTTAAAGTGTTAGCTTATGATGGCATTGATGTTTGAGAGAACAGCAAATCTTTCAATCGGCGGAATTACTTCTTAACTCTACCCGTCGAATCCGTGGGTGGAACAACCATAGCTTCCGCCCTTATACATCTGTATTAACCTAGAACTCCATGAAATAAATCTGCTTAAGGTAAATTGTTGATCATTGAATTAGCAAAACAATCATAGCTGGTCATATTTATATCGAAATATCTAATATGCTAAGATATTTCAGAAACACTTGTAGCAATAATCTAGGCATAAGAGAAAAGAAAAAAGTAAGTAAACTTATCAGAATGGCATTTCGAAAAGAAAAAGTCAAATTCCTAATTATCTGGTAAATAATAGAAGAAAAGTTCGGCAATAGTAATTCTAGTGTGCGATAACTAAAAAGATTGTAAGGATATTGTTACAAAAGTAAACTCGATAGCAATTGTGGAAATAGATCTGTCTCTTATCACCAAGAAATGATCGTAGCAGAAACTAATCAAAGTAATTATCAGAGCAATTTTCAATCCCATTTTTCTTGTTGGTAGAGTACTGAGGTAAACAGAACAGAGACTTGATATACAAGTGACAAAGAAATATATAGAATGTTGCCAAAATATCCCTGACTAAATGCGGAGCTTCTTTGATATTCGTTTCAGTAACCTGGTTTTCGGAGGAATAAGAATAACCAGGCGTTTATGTATAACATTTCTGTGTTCATACGTGCTGAAATATGAATTCTCAGTACACGCACGTGCAAAATAATACTTATTTCTATTGCATACACATACACACAGTCACAAAAATTGCTACATTATATACAAACATACATACTTACATACACACAAATACACACACACACGTGCGCGCGCGCGCACACACACATACACACACACACACACACAATCACAGACACACACATACGAACACATGTGTGAGTATGTTTGTGTGCGTGTGTATGTTTATCTATCTATCTATCTATCTATCTATCTATCTATCTATCTATCTATCTTTACATACATACATACATACATAAAATAATAATTATTATATCTAAATCTCTCTGGAGGAGACTACGGCAACAGTACTGGGTATTAATTGTTATCGCCAAGCTAATATGGCAGTCCAGAAAAGTAGGACGAATGCTATCGTCAATTTGCTCTAACAAAGCCATCACCTCTAGCTAGCTATGTGACACACAAACCTGTATCCATTACAACCTTCGAAGACGGGCGGTCACCAGCTTCCACTTGCTTGTTCAACATCCATATAAATATATATGTATATATATATATATATATATATATATATATATATATACGGAGCAGATATTCAGGAGTGAATATTTATATAGATATTGTTATTGTTATTATTATCGAGGGCAATATAAATAATTGGTAATAACAGCAATAACAATATAACTGGTCGCAGGCCTAATTTAGCGTTATATAGTCATATAATTAAAATTTTACGCAAAGCACTTCAGAGAGCCAGGAAATTTCAACATCACGGGTTGGGAAGATTTTTTGAAATGGTGGACACGTGCTATTGAAGGTAAGATTTATGTCAACCCAGAAACCGTTCCACTTGTATACTATTACTAATAAATATATAGCATCCTGCCATAGAGTTATGGGAAGCAATTTTTTCGATCCGTTTGCCCGGATACGTATACACACACACACACACACACACACACACACACACACACACACACACACACACACACACACACACACACACAAGTATTGTTATATTTTGTGATGGTCACTAATTGCCAAATTAACACACGCACTATATATTTCTTCTTCACTTTGTCTAGAAATCTTTCTTTGTGCCCTTTGTCTGGAAATCTTTTATCAGACATTTTATGACCTCTTCAGCGACTCTCCATCCCACGTGTCGTTTCGTGCTCTGTTTAGTCCACTATGTCTTTCTATGGTGTGTACTTCTATCTGCGCATGCGATAGCGTCTGTATCTATGTATGTCTGCGTGCGTGTGTGTATACGTCCAACCAGCATGGTCAACGAATCTTAGATTATGATGATGATGACGATATGTATAGATATGGGCCTACATACATATACATAAACACACACACTCACACCTCTTATTAATACTTTGCATGTACCACGTGCTTACGTTGTCTTTTTCTCGTGTCTTTTTTTCTCCGTTTGTAAGGGCAGACGAGATACCGCCAAGTATTTCACCCGCCGTGCTAACAACTCTGCCAGTTCGCCGCCCTATTGCGGTATTGTAATATGGAGCTGGCTTTTCGGAAGTTGATTCAGCAGACGATATGTCGGAAACACGTCTGCTAATGTTATTAACTAATCGTTTGATGACTGAGGGTGGATTGTCAGAGTCTATGTCAATGTGGGAGGTATCATAATTTTGTTTATAGAAACGTGTGTCCATGGCACATAAAACGACATATATACGTTTACACACATACAAACATACACGCGAGTGTTTGCATTTGTGTACATATATAGAGTTTAGGAATTAATGGAAGACGATAAAGAACCTCCATAGCCTCGATGGAATTAAAATATAAGTAGATAAAAACATACTGTTTGAAAGGAAACATTGTTAATATAACTATGAATAAAAGAAATTGATAGGTTTGATTAAAAATGAATTGTTAACTGATGTTGCATGAGTGGTGAAAATTAGTTGGATATAGAAATGAGCATGAAAATAATTGTTTTAAGTTATGAAATGAAACGTTAATATTTGATCTTTTATGCTTGATAAGTATTAGCCGTTTTTATTTGAAGCATCATGCTGCAATAGTAATTAATTTTACTTTCGAATAATTCAAGTTCAAAGTGTAATTAATAATAGAATCATTTGCAAGTTATACATTTTTTAGACTTTTCTATCGAAATTTATTATCTGTAGCGTTTAGTGTAATAATTTTCAAATAACACTTTTCAGTTATGGCTATCACTTACCGCTTTGTGGTATACAAATACATTTAATAAAGTTCCTGAAATACATATGATGTAGATGCGAATAGAATCGTGTACAATTCAATAGAACTTCCATATCACACGCTAATTGTAGCATTTAATTGTCGTGTGTACATTCATTCTTCTACAAATTTACGGACATTAGCGAATTACAGTAAAACAGTTATTGCAAAACCTGTCTTATATCCAAATATGCATAAAATTACAAGATAAGTTAAAGAGATAATGTGGAAAATATTAGAGCATAATGTGAATATTGATCTACAGATATTTCTGAAGAAAAGACTACTATGGCGAATATATTCCAGTGTGTATCATGACATGAAAGAAGATCTTTACATCTGTTTCACATGGCATATGAATTATCTATTGAATATAAATGTTTTACTTCGACTGTTTCTTTGATTTTTCCATCAACTATTTGCGGAAGAGCTACTTCCTTCAAGAAAACAAATGACTCCTTTCTAAATTGTTCACTAAGAAATAATGCAAAACATTTTATTGAAAATATCGATCCAAATTAACATTACATTATAGAAAATACAACCTGTAGATATAAAGATTCAAAATATTACAAGGGAAGTGATTTTTTTCAGGTTATATGTACCGTTGAAGCCAATCAAATTGTAGCGTGCAGAATCTTTCTCTTGCTCTCACTCCATCTCTCTCTCTCTCACACACACATATATTTATATTCATAATCATACGTATGTGTGTGTGTATGCTGTATATGTACATATATGACCGCTGCACCATAGACGTGACGTTTGCTGTGCGTCAAGCCAAGAAGTGTATTGGAGAATAGATGGCTTTGTATTAAATTTTCATTGACGTGACCAAAATTTTCAACACAGTTTCTTCAGATTTAAACTGACAACAGAGAAGCTTTATGGACCACCCTACCAATGCTGATCTGCCTAGGCATGTTCACCTCACTGGTAACACTGTTCCACGACAACATGAGCGGCCAAATTATCTGCAATGGTGACTGCACCAAGTCCTTCAAATTCTACAATGGCGTGCAACTGGGCTGCGCAAATGGTCCCTCACCTCGTCTTCTCCAAATTATCTTGCATGCAGGTCCTACTCCACAGAGTGAAAGACCTATCTCTGGGCGTATACGTTAAATATCAAGACGGTGACTTTTGACACTCGCCGACTCTCGAACCATGATGGTGGAAAAACTCATAACTGAAACACTATTTAAAAATGACTGCGTCGGCAGTGAGGTTTTCTTTCATATCCAAGTCCCTATTATTTATCAATACCTATATATATATATATATACATATATATATATATATATATATATATATATATATATATATATATATATATATATATATATATATATATATATATATATATATATATATATATATATATATATATATATATATATATATATATATATATATATATATGTATATATATATATATATATATACATATATACATATGTATACATATATGTATGTATGTTTTTTAATGTGTGTGTGCATTCTAGAAATAATGCGGTTTTTCTATACTTCTATTTTTCAAAATTAGGATAAACAAAGTTCTTTTTTAATCTAAAATATACTCTCCTTCATTTTCTATAATGCTCTTATATCTATCTGGTAGACTTGCAAGCTCCTCTTCCAAAATTCGCTTGTCGGTGACGAAAAATACTCCTCCAGTACTGTTCTGACCTCGTCTACAAAATTCATATATTTTTTCCGTCCAAGTGATTTTGAAAGACTGCGGAATAAATGATAAGCAGATGAAGGAATATCCGGCGAATATGGGTGGGTGGTGCATTGTTTCCTATTCAAACTGCTCCACCGTTTGGAAGGTCATCGTCACTGTATGTGGCCGAACATTATCCTGATGGATCTTTCGTCTTGAAATCAAAGATAATCGTTTTCCTTCTAGCGCTGACTTGAATAACTGGTTGAGTGACCAAATCCAAGCTACCCTGCAAGTTCCTCGACAGTTACGATGGGATTTTGTTTCACCGGGGTTTGCAGGACGCCCTCGTCGAGCTCTACAGATCTTCCAAAACGAGGCTTGTTTTCTAGGCTGTTGTTTCCGGCTCGAAATATCTGGAACCACTGTTGACACTGGTTTACACTTATTGTCCGATTCCCCATATACTGCATTAATATTCCACGCACATTCCGTTGCGTTGTTGCCTTTATTGAACTCATAAAGCAAAATATGTCGAATATACTCCTTTGTCAATTCTAATATAGCTTTGAAAAAATAAATGTTAAAATCGAACTGCACTCTTCAAAACTTGCACTAAGAATAAGTACAAGATAAAATTACTACCTGCTTTTATAGCAAGTTGATGCAGGTAGTTTATCCCATACCCCTCCGACTTCTAGTTGATGCAATTGAAAAAACCGCATTATTTATGGGATGACCTAATATATACCAATATTTGTAGAGGCATACGCATACATATGTACAATGTTGTATACTCTCACTCGCACACAAGCACAAATGCATATATATATATATATATATATATATATATATATATATATATATATATATATACCTGTATACATTGGCTAACATATTGCCAGATGTTATGCAGTAGCAGCTGTTATTTTAATTTCATTCTCGCTAATTGAACTCAGTAATGACATTGTCAAGAAACGTTTGCTTACACATACATACACACACACACACACACACACACACACACACACACACACACACAAACACACTCACACACACAGACACAGACACACAGACACATACACATATACACACACACATGTCTATCTAATGTATATATATGCACGTGTATCCATATAGATGTGTATGTATGTGTATAATCGGAGCATGTGTGTGCATGTAGACATATATTTATGCATATATATATATATATATATATATATATATATATATATATATATATATATATATATATATATATATATATATATATATGTATGTGCATTTGTATGTATGCATAGCTATGTATTTGCGTGTTGGTGTCTCCACATGTGTGCTTTTCATTTGTATCTCTGTTCATTTAAAATCAATAGATTTTAACGAATATACTTTTGTGTCTTACAAAGAATTTTCCAGTTGAGAATAAATATCTCTGTCGAACACGGCGTGTGTACCTGACTGAATTTTGAACGCTGACTGTCGAACACTCTCAATTGCTGTAATAGCGCAAATAACGTATTTTTCAACTCAAAGTGTCACGCAGAATTAGTTAATTAGTTAATTAATATCTATTAAAATATTAAAAACACAGCGACATATTGTGAATATAATATCGATCTATAGTTATTTGTTGAAAAATTACATAGGTTTACTCTCTATCTCTGTCTCACCTCCTTGAATCTCACTCACTCACTCTCTCTCTCTCTCTCTCTCTCTCTCTCTCTCTCTCTCTCTCTCTCTCTCTCTGACACATCCCAAACGCACACATACATATAAACACATATGCACACATATACTTACACACGTATACACAGATACACTGACATAAACACACACACACACACACACACACACACACACACACACACACACACACACACACACACACACACACACACACACACACACAGAGTCTATCTGTTCGTTTGTATCTAGCAAACTATAATATTAACGTATAACCGAGAATCGTGTTATCAGCGACTGAACAGCCAACTCCCGTCAAGGCTGGTTGATGACGAGAATCCTTTGACAACCTTTTGTGTCAAAAAAAATAAAAATAAAATATGGGGAAGATGAGGACAGTTTACAGTCTACAGCTAATAACTATCCATGTTCGTGCATAGATGTGTGTGTCTGTGTATCTGTGTATGTGCGTACGTGTATATATATATGTGTGTGTGTGTGTATGTGAATTTACATGTGTTTCGATTCCTATATGTACATATATGAATGTAGCTGAAGGATTATTAGACGCTGGCGGTGCTTTTTGTGTTTTCTGGATGTTTATTCTTCAGTATTGTTTGTTTTATGATTCCGTACTAATGCACGCACGTGCACATGATGCACAAATATTTGTCAATCAATCAAATTTTCTGTACAACTTATCTTATATGTGTTCTAGCAAAATTCATCACTTGAAGTATTTGGGAGCGAACGCAGATAATATAACTTTCGTTGTGGCGGTCGGCATTTGTTTGTAGCCATGAAATGCCCTCATTTCCGTAGTTCGCACTTTGATGACAAATATGAAAGACGTAATAAAGTTGTGGAACAAGTATTTGCACAAGTCCATTTTTATATCTTGTTGTACCCTTATTCTCTTGGAGGTGGAGTTTTGTTGCCGTGCTGCTATATCATGAAAGCCTATGACCAGAAGGCACTCCATCGTAGTAGATCTTGAACTGTAAAAGGAGGTTATACTCCAGGGTGAGGTGTCAAGCACAGAGTATCTATAAACTTCGTTGTTTTGCACATTAGTCAAATAGTAAATTGTAAATAAGTAGATTAGCATAACGATATTAAAAATTCCATCGGAAAAACTTCCTTCTTTTTTTGGAATTTATGAAAAGAATTACTCTTAAGATTTTGAGAGTAAAATACCAAATCTGAAATTTGCCACCTTTCTTTTTATATCCTGGTGAAAAGATTCTTTTTTCTGGAATGAAATTCAAATTTACTCCCGAAGTAATGGAAATATTAGAGCTAGGTTTAACATTTCGGAGTAGATGTCTGTTTTTAGTTGCCAACGATACTTTTGACCAGCGAAATCCATGTTCAAGGGACACCTTTGTCCATTTAATCTATGAAATATAAGTTTTTATAAGCTCTCTTTTCTGAGGTCAGTGAAGTTTCTTTGCCCTTAGTTTTTCCTTGCCTAATCAAGAATATAGTCTAACTAGCTAAATATGGCAATTATAGCACAAGGTGAGACATATGTACACTCTACTCCTTATTTCTTTACCGGCGGTAGATAAAAGACACCGAATTTTGCATAAATAAAATTTCTTGTGTTACATCAGGAATGAAATCTAACGAAAGGTACTCACTATGTTTCTCACACCGTTACATAACAGAACTATACAATTTAACATTTCAAATGATTTTGAAGTCAAATATCAAGAGTTTATGCTTCCTGAAGTATATACGCAATGTTTAAGGTGAAAACGCTGGTAAAATTTATCCATTTGACTTGCTCTCCAAAATCCATAAAGAAGAAACAAAACAAAAGATGTTATAAAACACGAATCACGCAAAAATTAAAAGCGTTGCTTTTAAAAAATTTTAATTTGTCTGCAACAACTCTAGGAAATGTTTCATGCTTAAACTAATATCTGTAACGAATATATGTTACTATATAACATTATTCCATATTTTCACTAAAATTTAAATGTTTTTATGGTATTCTTTAGCATTTCCTATTTTATTGACTGTCTTGTATTATGAAAGCTGTTCGTCCGATCTCTGCCATTTAGTGCATCGATAATATAAGAAGCACTAATATAAATGGTTCTGTACATGAAATAAATGTAGTAAATAACGTATTTTTTTTATTCCTATTAGTTTCTGGTCGATTCAAACATGAATATCTTGTTGTAGTGTTTGTCCTTCATCAGAGAATGTGGCCTCTGTTAAAGCTACATCATTGAACTGATGGATCTAACAAGAGTTTAGAGTTTTTGTTTATAGACATTAGTAAATAAATTCGAACGAGAATATCAGATCACTGTCTTTTCAAGAATTTGAAAATATCTTAATTTAATGTGGCTTCATAACAAACACGATTCATTGGTGTGATTTAGAGGCAGTGTTTCGCTCATGGAGTTCACAGAAACAGCTAGGAGATGCACAATAAGGTCGAAAAGCTGCAGTCTCTCAAAATAGTTTTCTCATGATGAAGAGCAATAGTGATCAAGTATTTACGTTGCTATCTGCCAGAACAAGTTGTCAATACGGTATTGCTTGGATTATTGGATTTTCGTTATTAAATACGCACCTCATGAATTGTGTTATACAAATTTTATATTGATAATGAAGCATACACACAATTAAATATATTAGGAAAGTTTTACAATAATTATACATTTTAAAATAGTCTATGTACATTACATGAAATATCGTAAATATTAAAAATGAACAGAAATATAATATGTATAGACGTACATAAACATACATACAAAATATACACACACATACGCTATATTTTTTTAGTATATAGGTTATAATTAAATTATATATTTATTCTCCATTACTTTTATAATTATTTGCATAATTTTTGTTATATATTGAAATCTGAAAATAA
Source organism: Octopus bimaculoides (assembly GCF_046866305.1). Lineage (NCBI taxonomy): Eukaryota > Metazoa > Mollusca > Cephalopoda > Octopoda > Octopodidae > Octopus > Octopus bimaculoides. Next base: position 1,569,505 of record NC_142929.1, read on the forward strand.
GTTACAATCAGAATACGTAATGCGAATGAGTTATTATCTTTAGCTTCGAGCATACTTCCAGTCTATTAAAGTGAAAATTTCTACGTAATCTAAATTTTTAAGTTTTCTAAATGTCGTTCCATTTAATGCGCGAAATAAATTTATTGGATTGGATCGAAACAATGTTGTTCTCTAAATGTTCATATATCTAACTCACCAAAACAGATTATAGACATTTAGTGTTAAGAGATCAATTTAGATAATTTTGAAACAAAATATTAAGTAAATAATTTTCTTTACATACTTCAGAGTATCAATTCTGAAATATAGCATGAAGCTACAAAATATATATTCAAAATAATTACGTGGCTGTCTGTACATACTCAACAATAGCTTCTTTCTCCTTCAATACTGCTGTTACATACACTCAATTGATTTTACATAGAAACGTACATGAAGCACCATGTGGTCAGTTTCTGTTATAAATAAACTCTCATACAAATAACTAATGTTTGACATAAACATATTGAAATATTCAGTAACATTCCATTAATCATAAATCACGAGGTAAAAGCACCTTCAGGCTATTGTCAATTATGTCACTGCAACAACGATGTTCGTATTAGACGTAATTCTATACACGAAGAGAAATTTCAGCAATCTAGGTTAAAAACTATGTATTTACGACATCAGGGATGTTGATATTAGCTGATATATTCCGAGAGTTTAAAATTTCTTGAATTTTTACCGAATGCGTTTGACAACATCAAGTGCATAGGTGACATATCAACAAAAAGCTGTATTAGCAATCGTTTGCCTTCTTTTATCAAACATGTATTAATGAGATCTTGGCATCAAACGAGAACGCTAACTCTTCAGATAATAGTTCTATGAAACAGAAATAGTACAACGAGACGCACAAAGCAGTAGAAAGCGTGTAAGACGAAAGAATTAAAAGTGCTTGACGTCCCTAATTTAATATGTGTTCAAATGCAGTGAACTGTGATGTGTCTTTATATTGTTCAGTAAAATCGATGTAAATTATCAACGAAATTTGGGTTAAAATAATAAAGACGGGTTTGATAATTAAGTATGAAATGTTATTTTTCTTGAAGTAGAAACTTGTATTGTAGTTTGAATACGGAGTTGGGAAACTATTCAATGTAACGGGTAGATACATTGAACGTGTTGCATTCAAACTAAAATTGAATGTAACAAGTCTTAGAGATGTAAGAGTATGCAAAGGAAATGAACGCTGATTATGGTATACAAATATTGTTGTTCTTAATAAATCTGCAGTTTACATTGATTATGATATTATTTATTATCTTTGTAAACAGGCTGCGTGAGAAAGACGAGGTCAATTTCCAGTAATTGAGTCTCTCTCTACGCGGTCTGTAGGTCGACCGTACAGACCACAGATTTGTGGATTTGTAACCGACATTTTTGATTTGTGGGCAATCTATGCTCCCCCGTTTACTGGCCGACAAACTATTCTATGTAGATATTATTTAGATTATTAGATGCTCACATTGGTGCATTCTAGAAATCCATTTGGCACCTGTCAGCCAGTTGGAATCGACTGAACAGATTTGAGGACCTCCATAAACCTGAACTACCTTGCCCTGTGACATGTTTTGTATCCGCTTATATTTTCACCAAACTCGTAACAACAGATTCGCTGCCTCAAGTCCTCGCGTTTTAACCGACACATACTGGCACACCGTCGTCTTCAGCGGTTGCTGCCAGCATCTCGGCTGGGATGTCGATTTGTGCACTCCTCCCGTTCAACTTCACAAACTATTTCCCCTGGGTCGGTCATACTTGGATATAAGAAATGAGAAATCAAAATCGATGTTGAAGCATGCAATGGTGTCTTGTATAGTCCTCTATCGGAAATTCTTGGGCAGAAACGTCATGACAGGATCTGCAATATCACAACCTATTTCCAGCTGTTTTTCGGTTGCAGGCTGACACATTCTGCTCAACTCAGCAAATCTCATTCCCTCACTACATATATTTTGAAAGGTATTCTTCAGCTGTCTTTTTGAGGACATTTTGGAACACTTCAATGTCAGAATCAGGTTACTTATCAGGTAACTTGTTCATTTCTGTATGCAATTGTCCCCAAAACATTATTTCACAAAACCTGTCTTCCTCACATCTTTTCCACAAAAAAAAAAAATGAAAATCCCAACCACATGGTTCCGGGTTCAGCCCTGCTCCGTACCACCTTCGGTAAATGCCTTCAATGATAGCCTTTGGCCGACTAAAGCCTTGTAGGTGGATTTGGTTCACGGAAGCTGAAAGAAGCCTGCCGTATATATATATATATATATATATATATATATATATATATATATATATATATAAGCAATGTTAAATCTCTGAACGAGGTATTAACAGTAACTGCACGATAAAGTGAAGTATATTTGCCACTTAAATGTGGCTGACCCCGAGGGGTGGATGTTACTGTTGCTTTTAGCCCCAGGAGGACATCTCCTCCAGCTGGCTATCGACACACTTCTGTGTCCTGACTGTATTTGCCAAGGGAAGTTATCCTTCCCATCTTGATCTACGATACGTACGTACTCGAGTTTCAGGGTTATTTCCCTTCTTCAGCGTACGACAATCGCCGAACTTCGATAAAATTTTAGTCGAACGAATCGACTCCGGTGCTTCTGCTTTTGAGAACCCGGTACTTATTCTATCGGCTCTTTTGCCAAACGGCAAAGTTATGGAAATCCGTTTGGCAAAAGAGCCGATAGAATAAGTACCGGGTTCTCAAAAGCAGAAGCACCGGATTCGATTCGTTCGACTAAATTTTTTTAAGGCGATGCCCCAGCATGGCCACAATCTAATAAAGGGATCAAGTAAGAGAAAAAAGATAGAAGATATGAAAACACCTTGTTCCATACGACAGCAAATGCAGATTTCCAGGCAAAATACTGGAGATGTTTTGTCTTGTTTGTAAAAAAAAAACGTGTAGGTGTTGGTGATATTCTTCACAAAAGTCTCACGTGACAGTATTCAAAATGACATTTTCAACTGTTAAAATATGACTCTTTTTGACTCTCGCAAAACATTAGCATTTGTCAGTGCTATAAAATTACTATTCTTTTTTGTCAGTGAACTTTGGTATTTGTTCATTACCAATTTTCTTTGGATAGGGTGGGGAGAGGACTTCAATATTTTCACAGTTATGACGTTGCACGAAAGCATGTGGATAATATATATATATATATATATATATATATATATATATTTATTTAAAAGAAAGTTGGTCTTCTGTTGGTTGTTTTTCCTCGCATTAGGTACTAAATTGTGGTTATTTTGAGAAGTCCACTGTGTGGCGTTATTATTTTCTGTAATAATGCCCCTTATATAAATATAAACGAATATATATATATATATATATATATAAAGTGTAGTATATTGCCACTTAAGTGTGGCTGACCCCTAGGGGTGGATGTTACTGTTACTTTTAGCCCCAGGAGGACATCTCCTCCAGCTGGCTTATCGACACACGACTGTGTCCTGTTTGCCAAGGGAAGTTATCCCTCTCACCTCGATCAGCAGCACGAACGTATCCGGATTTCAGGGTTATTTCCCTTCGTCGGCGTTCGACAGCTGATGACCTTGGTGAGAGAGACAAAAACCTGGCAAACCTTATATCTTCTTTTCCAGTGAAATTCTTCACTGATATTGAAAAGGTGAAAACAAGCAATGTTAATTCTCTAAATGAAGTATTAACAGTAACTGCACGATAAAGTGTAGTATATTGCCACTTAAGTGTGGCTGACCCCTAGGGGTGGATGTTACTGTTGCTTTTAGCCCCAGGAGGACATCTCGAGGTGAGAGGGATAACTTCCCTTGGCAAACAGGACACAGTCGTGTGTCGATAAGCCAGCTGGAGGAGATGTCCTCCTGGGGCTAAAAGCAACAGTAACATCCACCCCTAGGGGTCAGCCACACTTAAGTGGCAATATACTACACTTTATCGTGCAGTTACTGTTAATACTTCATTTAGAGAATTAACATTGCTTGTTTTCACCTTTTCAATATCAGTGAAGAATTTCACTGGAAAAGAAGATATAAGGTTTGCCAGGTTTTTGTCTCTCTCACCAAGGTCATCAGCTGTCGAACGCCGACGAAGGGAAATAACCCTGAAATCCGGATACGTTCGTGCTGCTGATCGAGGTGAGAGGGATAACTTCCCTTGGCAAACAGGACACAGTCGTGTGTCGATAAGCCAGCTGGAGGAGATGTCCTCCTGGGGCTAAAAGCAACAGTAACATCCACCCCTAGGGGTCAGCCACACTTAAGTGGCAATATACTACACTTTATCGTGCAGTTACTGTTAATACTTCATTTAGAGAATTAACATTGCTTATATATATATATATATATATATATATATATATATATATATATATATATATATATATATATATACATATATATATATAGCACACCTTATTTATCGTTGTTTATACCCCTGTGTGTTAAACTCCATACTTTGTTAATATAATTATATGCGAGTATGTTATATGAAATATTCCCTTAGCAAAAGAAAAAAAAAAAGAAAACTTCTAAGATCGAGTGAAAATCGCAGATAATCAGGATATTGAATCATATTAATAATTCTTTCTATTATAGGCTCAATACCTGAAATTTGCAGGGTGGGAGTTAGTCGATTACATCGACCCCAGCGCGTAACTGGTACATATTTAATCGTTCCCGAAGGATGAAAGACAAAGTCGACCTCGGCGGGATTTGAACTCAGAATGTAACGGCAGACGAAATACCACTAAGCATTTTACCCGGCATGATAACGATTCTGCTAGCTCACCTCCTTGATAATAATAGTAATAATAATAATAATAATAATAATAATAATAATAATAATAATAATAATAATAACAACAACAATTATTGATCAATAAAGCCATAACTGAAGACAGCTGCAGAAAGAAGAAAGGCCTCAGTATGGACTGGGTGGACTACTAAAAGGCTTTCGACAGTGTTCCCCACACGTGGATTCTAGAAACACTAGCCATAAACAAGGTGGCACCAATTATTATAAAATACATAAGGCACTCAATGAACAAATGGCAGACAGTGCTACAGCTCCAAACAAAAGAGGGACTTGTGAAAACGAAAGCCATCCCCATTAGAAGAGGAATATTCCAGGGAGACACGCTATCTCCACTCCTGTTCTGCCTGGCACTCACACCTTTAACTGAATTGCTAAATAGAACTGGATGCGGTTGCAAATGCTACGGAAAAACAGTCAGCTACCTTTTATATATGGATGACCTAAAATTATATGCAAAAAATGACAAAGAGCTAGAAACACTACTACAGACAGTACACGGGTTTACCAAGGAAATAGATATGAAATTCGGATTAGAAAAATGTGCCAAAGCAACCCTGAAAAGAGGAAAATTAGTTAAAAGTAGCAATATAACACTAGATAAAGCCAATGAAATAAGAGAACTAGACGAAAGCCAACCATATAAATATTTAGGAGTCAATGAACTAGATAGGATACAACATACACAAATGAAAGAACAAATAAAGAAAGAGTACTATAGACGAGTTAGATCAATACTAAAAACAGAGCTCAATGCTAAAAACAAGATAATGGGTATCAACACTTTAGCTGTCCCAGTTATAAGCTACAGCTACAACATCCTTAACTGGACATTAAACGAACTATCTAAAATAGACAGAAAAACAAGAAAAATAATGACAGGATATAGGATGCACCACCCAAAATCTGACATAGAAAGGCTATATATACAACGCACAGAAGGTGGCAGGGGTCTTATACAGCTAGAAAACCATTATAAAATAACCACCATAGGACTGCAAAAATACCTACTCCAGAAGCAAGGAAAACTAATACAAATAGCCACAAAACACGAGCAAAACAAAAAAATTGTTTTCAGTATTTAAGGAAGCTGACAAATACAAACAAGAAATCAATCTACCTAACAAATACGAAGAAGAAGAAGAAGAAGAAGAAGAAGAAGAAGAAGAAGAAGAAGAAGAAGAAGAAGAAGAAGAAGAAGAAGAAGAAGAGGAAGAAGAAGAAGAAGAAGAAGAAGAAGAAGAAGAAGAAGAAGAAGAAGAAGAAGAAGAAACAACAAAAGCTATAACACAAATGAAATCCAAACTAAAACTAGAACAGCAACGGACCATGATAAAACGATGGCAAGAAAAGTCCCTACATGGTAAATACTGGGCTAAACTAAATGCGAAAGAAATAGACAGAGAAAAATCCCAGCAATGGCTGAGAAGCTCAGGACTCAAAGCAGAGACTGAAGGATTTTTAATTGCTGCACAAGACCAGAGCCTCCCCACCAGAAATTACCAAAAACACATAATGAAAAGAAATATAACAAGTAACTGTAGAATATGTGGAGATGGACAAGAAACAATAAATCATATTATCTCTGGCTGCCCAGTCCTGGCTAAGAAGGAATATATTCACAGACACGACAGAACAGGGACCTATATACACTGGAAGCTATGCCAACACTATGGAATAACAACAGAAAAAAGATGGTATAAACACGCCAGAAAAGGTCACAGAAAACGAGAAAGCAACCATACTCTGGGATATGCCAATACACACAGATAGAGAAATTAAGGCAAATAGACCAGATATAGTTGTCAAAGATCATGAAGAAGAAAAATGCTTTTTAATTGATGTATCAATACCAGCAGATGAAAACGTCTCTCTAAAAGAAATGGAAAAAACCTTCAAAATACAAAGACCTGGAAATAGAGGTAACTCGAATGTGGAATCTAAAAGCAGAAACAATTCCTATTATAGTAGGTGCGTTAGGTATAATAAAAAAATATTCAGACAAATACATAACAAAAACACCAGGACTTACAAATATATATAACATACAGAAAATTGCACTACTGGGCACAGCACACATCCTACGCAAAACACTTTCAATACAGTAACCATAAGAGCACCACAGCAAACCACAGCACATACCCAAGGCGCACAGAGCTGCGCTCGGTAGTGAAGTGAAAGCACGTTATAAAAATAAAACTACTGAACAATAATAATAATAATAATAATAATAATAATAATAATAATAATAATAATAATAATAATAATGTCCCTCTGATCATAATATAGCGGCGAAAGAATTTGACAAGATCAGTAAATATAAAGACTTGCTGATAGAAATTGAAAAAATGTGGCACCTCAAGGCGACTACCATACCAGTGATTGTAGGATCTCTAGGAATGATAAAAAAAAAAGGTACTGAAACCTATTTGAAAATGATATCAGGCTTACCATCCCTACAGGAAGGGCAAAACATCGTGCTAACTGGAACGACTTATGAACTGAGAAGAGCATTATCGCTGTGAAAACAACATCCATTCATGATTTTTTTTCCCTTAAATACATGTTTTACCTGTGAATTTGCGCGTGTAAACTGGGAATGCATACAACGAGTTTCTCTGCCCTAGGTGTACGGAAAACACTCGGCGAGAAACGGAAGAAAATTTGAAGAAAGAAGAAAAATAACAACAAAATAATAATAATAATAATAATAATAATAATAATAATAATAATAATAATAATAATAATAATAATAACAATAATAATAATAAGAAGAAGAATGCCCTGATGCAGTACCAGGCAGTGGCTTTCATAGCTTTTCATCTTAACTGATTGGAAGTGTTATCATGTACATTAATGGACCACAACAAATATTCTGGCCAATATCACAGATTTGCTTGTCACTTGTTTGACTTTGACCAGTTGCGCCTGTCGCTTAATTGCTGGCGATGTGTACATCTCTGATCACGAGCGGAAGTAGTGGGGGAGCATCACAGCCATGTGTTGAGAGGAATTCTTTGGGATTTGGATAATTCAGCCTTGGAAACATGGGTGTTTCGTACCTTAAACAACCGTGATTCAGAGACCTTTTGAGCGTGAGGGGCTATTCAACCTGAAGAAAATTCCAACTGGGCCCCACCTGCAAGGTCATGCGCTGTTAATTTTGATACGAGATCACCATCTGGCGCACATATGTATGTGATGCATGTGCCTGATGTACACTTATCAAATGGTTAGTCATGGATATACTGGGCTTCGTATATTTGTACCCCAGTCTCACCTTAATGGCATGAGCTGCTCTCTCTCACTCAATAATCCTTTCTACTTTAGACATAAGGTCTGAAATTTTGGGGGAGAGAACTAGTCGATTACATTGACCCCAGTGCTTTACTGGTACGTAATTTATCGACACCGAAAGGATGAAAGGCAAATAATAAAAGAAAGATAGATGCAAATAGGCTAGATATTATATTGGCGGATTTCAGGCAAAAATCATGCGTCCTCATTATAAATGTATCTGTGTAGACCTACCAAAAACTGAGCAAGTATAAAGACCTTGAAAATAAAACTTCTGACACTCAGAAATGCAGACTCTGTGGAGAGAGTATGGAAAATGTGACCCACTTGGTAAGTGGATGCGAGAGCCTTGTACAAAAAGAATACAAGCGCTGCCACGATAAATTGCGTGGGTATCTTCATTGGTTCTGATGCCGTAAATACCAATATGAAGTATCAGAGAACTGGTATGAGCATGTACCGAGTAAAGTTATGCAGGAGAATGGAAAAGTAATGATACTCTGGGACTACGATTTTCAGGCGGATTATGTAATCGAATACCGTCGGCCGGATATTGTCAGATTGAGTGAGAGAGACGAATACTGTCAGATCATTGATGTAGCCATACCAAATGACAGGAATGTTGTGAGTAAAGAGGTTGAACAAATCACCAAGTAATCCGAATTGAAAGTGGAAATGGCAAGACTGGGAGGGCACTGCGAGAGGGCAATGTAAGAGTGACACCAGTGGTGATAGGAACATTGGGCTCTATCCCATTGAAACTTCGAGATTTCTTAAGGCAACTGGAAATCCCATGCAAGATTGACGTCTTGCAAAAGCAGCCTTATTGGGCACAGCGCACATCTTAAGGGAAGTATTATCTGTCTGAGGTCCTTGTTGTGACTTGACAGATGACTAAAGACTCCGGTGCATTTTTACCTACACTGTGTCACGAAGAAATAATAATAATAATAATAATAATGATAATAATGATAATAAAAATGATAATAATAATAATAATAATAATAATAATAATAATAATAATAATAATAATAATAATAATAATAATAACATACAGAAAATTGCACTACTGGGTACTGCACACATTCTACGCAAAACACTTTCAATACAGTAAACATAAGAGCACCACAGCAAACCACAGCAAACCACAGCACATACCCAAGGCGCACAGAGCTGCGCTCGGTAGTGAAGTGAAAGCACGTTATAAAAATAAAACTACTGAATAATAATAATAATAATAATAATATCAATATATTATAAATTAACTACCAACAAATATAATTGGTAAGCTAACTCAAAAAATCATCACCAAAATAGCAGAAAAAAACGACAGTGAAGGTATGCAGACTCTTCAAGAATCGTTTCGCAATGAACGGTTTGTGTTTTTAAACCGAATGTATTTTTTATGATGTTATATTTATTCCTGAATGATGTGTAAAGAAATTTTGATTTTTTAAGTCTCTTAATGAATTCTTTATACTGAAATATATATTGAAGAAGATAAATATGTTCATTTGAATATATGCGTTTTTGCGTCGTAACTCCTTTATTATTATTATTAATAATAATAATAGTAATAATAGTAATAATGATAATAATAATAATAATAATAATAATGATAATGATAATAATAATAATAATGATAATAATATTAATAATAACTCTTCTACTACAGGCACAAGACCTGAAATTTTGAGGGAGGGGTAAATCGAGTACATCAACCCCAGTGCGCAACTGGTACTTAATTTATCGGTCCTGAAAGGTTGAAAGGCAAAGTCGGCTTCAGCTGAATTTGAACTCAGAATGTAAAGATAGATGAAATGCCGTTGAGCATTTTCCCGAATGAAAAAATATGAATTCAAACCTGAAAACACTCTTCTTATAATGTATCTTTTATTCATCCGCTTCCATATAGGAAAACAACTCTTTGAAAATACCCAAGCTACAACCATACTGGACACATGACCTCAGCTCTCTCACCCTTTCTATCTCTCTCTCTCTGTCTCTCTCTCTCTCTCTCTCTCTCTTTCTCTTTCTCTTCCTTTATACTCCCACGCTTTCTCTCTTTCTCTCTATCACTTTCTTTAAGACTTATGTTGATTATCTGTTGATATCGCAAAATCCTTCAGCCCAAATCATACAGTTACAGAACAACTTAAAAACAGTAAGCTAATTTTTTTCCCATCCCGTTGGATTTACTTCAGCCTCTGGATAAATCTTAAATTCTTAAAATGTATATTCCATTCATTCACATCCATACAGAAAGCAACTCTTTTAAACACCCAGACTGTTCCATCAACGAATCCCTCACGACCTGACCCTCTACCACCACTAGACCGATTAAACACCGTGTGTGACTAGCCAATCAAATAGACTTAGACTAGCTTGCCTGAAAATCTCCCTACCTGTTTGTTACCAGCAACCGAACCGAACATATATTGCAAATACTAATATAGATCTAACAATGAACTAAACTAGCAAACTGTCCCCGCCCTCCACCTCCTTTCTTTTTCTGGCTATCTGAGTGTCGGCGGCTAAACTGGCCATCCCACAGAGCTTGATCTGTGAGAGGGTGCTTTTTGCTGTATGGTCACCCTGCTAGATGAAATACAAGACCTGTGTAAGGGCGGATGAACTCTGAAGGGTCAACGGCCATCGAAATAAATCTTCCACCATCTGCCGAGCACTGAATAGTGCGTTGGTATCTAGCAAGGGACAGCTCACCTAAATTTCTAAGGGTAGAAGGGACCCTCTGAATCTTTTTAGACACACCCCACTAGAGATGGTGTCACGATAAAAATACAGGTGGCTGTGGAATCTTATCAACACTCACCTCCGCATGAGTGTAATGAATAACAGAATTGACAGAAACAACGGTGTGTAAATGAGGACAGGAATACAGGGGACGGACTTTCGCCTGCTACGTACCCTGTGGGTGAGCAGCACAGACCCAGTCGTCATTATACGACTGTAAGAACCAAACGAACTAAAACGAGGGATACAACTGTCATGGAGTGTTACTTTTTGAATAGACCCCTTGATAATGAAGGGAGAGACCCCGCAGAAAAAGGATACAGAAAGAAGATGCTTGACATTTGGATGGAGAAGCAGGCTCAGATATTACAGAACAGAGACTCTGTAACCAGGTAAGAGCAACAACGAAGAAAGGAAGGCGAACAGTATTAGAGTTCGATGAGATAACACGGAGGGCGATGCTGAAGTAGATACAGAGAATGTTGACGATGCTGCACTTAATGAGAGCAAACGGCAGAGATGTAAAGTCTCAAGCCCTGAGTGTAGAGAAGGACTGAGTAATGAAGACAAAAGGATGATCGAAGACATTACTAGAACCATTGAGGAATACCTGGACATGGAAATAAATGGATTCAGGAAAGCAGATAAAAATTTGCTTAGGGGACGGACCCTTAAGGTGAATAAAATACTAAAAGAAATCAAGACAGACAATATCACCAGAACGAATAGATTGATTAAAGCCAGAGTTATCTCTATAGGAAATAACGTAGGCCTCAAACCAAACCGTAAAAGTAGGAATGAAGGAAAATAACCTTGGAAGAAAAGAAGAATAAAACAATCAATGAACGAACTACAAAAAACATATCGATATCTTGGACAGAAAGAAAAAATATGAAACCAAGCGGGAGAAGAAACATCAGAAACTAGAACATAGATATAGGATAAAGAAAAAGGGGCTGAATGTAGGTCTTGAAGAGCTGAAACAAAGATTGCAGGCTAAAGCGACAAAGATCAAGAGATATGACCACAGAACTGAACAATATAAAATAAAGAGATGTTTTCAACAAGAAAAGGGTTTATCAACAGCTGAATGGAAATGTTAACAGCAGTGAGGGACCAGACGCTGAAGAAAGTAAAAGGTTTTGGAGTAACATCTGGGATAATGGAAGAAAGCATAATAAAAGATGCTAAAGGATTGAAGGAATTAAGATTGGAAAAACTGGAAGTGAAACAGCAATATTAGAATAATGACTGAAATGGTAACTGAACAGACAACAAAGATCCGAAACTGGGAATCATCAGGACCGGACGAGATACAAAGAAATTGGCTGAAAACTTTCCCAGCACTACACCGAAGAATAACCACGCAAATGGATAAAATGGTCAAACAACAACGGGGTGTAAATGCCAAAGTGACTGATCACAGGTAAAACAATTCTTTGCCAAAAAGATCACAGCAAAGGTAATGCAGTGGATAATTACCGGTCTATCACCTGTCTGCCCCTTATTTGGACGCTGATGACAGGAATATATTTAATTATGTGTATAACTTCCTGTAAATGAATGACAAACTGCCACTGGAATAGAAAGGGTTCAGAAGGAAAAGCCGAGGGACAAAAGACCAATTTCTGATAGACAGAATGGTGCTGAACGACTGCAAGTAAAGACTTACTAATCTGGGCATGGCGTGGATCGTGTATTAAAAAAAAAAACGTGTGACATGGTCTTCTATTCTTGGACTTTAGAAAGTCTTGAGTTGGTACAAGTGTCCTATAATACAAAAGAATTTATTAGAAGATCAATGAAAAACTGGAATATAGAGCTAACTTATAGTAGAAAATTTTCGGCAAGGCTTAACGTCAAGAGAGTCATATTCCAATGAGATAGTCTATCACCATTGCTGTTTGTGATTTGTATGGTACAGATACTACAGAAAGCGACATCGGGGTACATCTTGAAAAGTGAAGGAAAATTAAATCATCTGCTATATATGAATGACTTAAAGATCTTTGGAAAGACCAACATGAAATAAATGGTCAAGTTTCAACGGTGCAGATATTCAGTGAAGATATCGGAATGGAATTTGGAACAAAAACGTGCGGTATGCTGATAATACAAAGAGGCAAAGTAGTGTCGTCTGGTGGCGTAGAGCTACCCAACAGTGAGAAAATCAAGGATATTGAGATTAATGAATATAAGGGTTGGGGGATTTTAGAATACAACAAAATCAAGGAAAGTGAGATGAAGGAAGGCTTTAGGTGAGAATATCTCAGAACAACCAATTTTATTGAGGGAAGAAGGTTGAATGGGGAAAACAACATGAGGGCAATGAACACATGGGCTAAATGCGATATGGCGCAGGTATTGTTAGATGGACAAAAACTAGCATGAAGAAATGGACAGGAAAACCAGAACAGTAATGACAATTAACAAGGAACTACACCCCACAATCGATACTGACAGATTGTATGTGCCTAGGAATAGGGGAGGAAGAGGCCTCAAGATTTGTGTTGTCAACGAGGAGAACTGCCTCGGATGGTACATCAAACAACAGAGTGAATCCTTGCTTACCGGTGTAAGAATTAATAAAACAATACCCACGTAAAATGTAACACATCCACAAACATGTTTAAGAAACAAGATGAACAAGAGAGAGTAAACGACTGGAAAATGAAACCACTGCATGGGCAACACCTCTGACAAAACGAAGGAAAAGACGAGATCAACCCATAGAGATGGCTAAGAAAACGTAATCTGAAAGGATGTATTGCGGCATTGATAAGCAGCACCCAAGAACAAGCTCTGAGAACTAATTGCACCAAGTTCCAAATAGATAAGAATAGCGAATCAGCCCTTTGTAAGATGTGTAGCAGCAGAAATGAAACAATTTCACATATTGTGAGTGAGTGTAGCAAGCTGACCCAATGGCACTACAAAAGGAGACACGATAACACGGCTAAGTTCGTCCACTGGAGGCTATGGGGAAAGTACGGGCTGGAACAGAGCACGGAAATGGTACGAACATGAACCAGTAGGAGTCACTGAGAACAAGGAATATTAGATACTGTGGGATTTTACTATCCAATGTGACTCCCTAATCGAGGCTCTGAGACGAGATATTGTTGTGTTAGATTTAGGAAGAAAAGGAAACCAAGGTCATAGATATTGCAATACTTGGAGATGCACGTATAAGTGACAAAGAAGTAGAAAAGATCGCAAAGTACAGATTACTAAAAGAGGAAATTGCAAGAATGTTGACCATGCGGAGTGTGTCTGTCATTCTAGGAGTTGTGGGGGCACTCAGAGCACTGATAAGAGAAATCGGAATTGACATGAGAGCAGTGCAAGCCCCCAAAACTGCTCTACTGGGGACAGCTAGGATCTTGAGATTAGTACTTGGATGTTGAATGCCTCCCACAATAATTAACAATCAAGTATCAATGCTTATAATGTGCAGAAAGAGACTCTGTGAGACCTCTGACAGCAGGCTGCCATCCGGTCTCACAGAATCTACCAGAACAAACAAGACCGATAATTCTGAAAAGTAAAGCGATAATAATTATAAAAATAAAAATAATAATAATAATAATAATAATAATAATAATAATAATAATAATAATAATAATAATGATAATGATAATAATAATAATAATAATAATAATAATAATATGATGATGATGATGATGATGATGATGATGATGATGATGATGGTGATGATGGTGATGATGGCAACGACGAAGACGACAACGACGATGACGACGACAACAACGACGACGACGACGATGATGATGATGGATATTTGGACCCCCCCCCCCTTCTCCTACTTTAGTAACTTTGGTTTCTCATAGTCCGGAAATTAATTTTAGAATCTGGTGTATATATTTCATTTCAACGATGCTTCAGAAATATCTCTCAAAGTATATCACCTACTTGCGCGTAGAGAACTGCTCTCTGCCCTCAAGGCTAACAGTATGATGTTATAAATTAATTTTAATGAGGGAATATTTTCGTATGAAGTGATTTAATATGGCTTCAAATGATCTGAATTAACAAAAGACTGTTTTTAATGCCGACATTTAATGATATCTACATGTAAAAGAAAACATAATTGAAATCCAAAATAAGTGAGGATATAAAATGCTCTCTACGTATAGAGTGAGTGTTGTGCATTTTCATACACAAGCCACGCACGGAACTCTATTTCAAGTATACTAATTCTTTAACAGAACTCTTAACTGATATTAAATTTGCTTACAAGCAATTCATTAAAACTGGGCAAATTAATTTCATTCTAGTGTTTTACAATACACACATACATACGTGTATGTATTTACTTTCATATAAGTATGTATACTTACATACATAGACACATAAAAACATATACACTTTCATACATACATGCATATGTGTATAGGTATGTATGTGTGTTGCGAGCCTTCCTAGATGTGAAGGTGTGTGTGTGGTGTTTGAAAATATATTTCTAAAGTCTTCATCATTGTGACATATCTAAACGATCTTATCCATGCATGTATAAATTCACTCACTCACTCACTCACTCACTCACTCACTCACACACACACACACACACACACACACACACACACACACACACACACACACACACACACACACACACACACGCACACACACAATAACAGATATGTTAAAATAGACGTATTCTGGTATATACATTTATAACTTCTTTCGGACTTATAAAAGACTAAATTCGTCGGCGAATTTGAAATACACATGACTTTCTTATTTGACAATAATGTTGCTAATTAAAGTACTGTGAGATTTCATTCCTATCTTTTCCCAAATATTCACAAATATTCACAAAGTTGTCGTTTATGCTCATGTCCTAATGAAGGTGATTACTATTTAATGAGTACAGTTACTGTTAATTTGTAAGTTACTCTCATTGCTGCTTTGAATTCTTATCTATACTTCGAATTCAGATACGATAGTTTCTTTCTATTAAAAAGCAACAAAAGAATCGCTATTCTAAGAGCAAAATTGCTTCGAGTTGTTAGAATCGTTAGCAGGTCGGGCAAAATGCTTAGCGGCATTTCTTTCAGTTTTTTTTACTTCCCCTACATATATATATGTGTGTGTGTTTATATATACTAAATGTGGTTATTTTGAGAAGTCCACTGTGTGGCGTTATTATTTTTCTATAATAATGCCCTTTATATATATATATATATATATATATATATATATATATATAAATATAAATATAAACATATAATATGTCTATAGTGTGCGTGAGCGTGTGTGTATGTTTGCGTTCGCCCCACCACCAACTGGCGTCCGGTGATTACGTCCCTGCAGCTTATCGGTTCGCCGAAAGATACCCATAAAATAAGTCCGAGGCTTAAACGAAAGAAAAATGTACTGGGATTGATTCATTCGATCTAAAATTCCTTCAAGGCGGTGCTCCAGCATGGCCGAAGTGTAATGACTAGAACAAGTAAAAGATAAAAAATGATGTATATAAATATTTTGGACAGACAGATATTCAAATTGATGCACACTCACACACAAAGCCACTTACGCGCGCGCACACGCACACTCATCTAGAGCAACCATCACAAATACAGGACAGTATTTTTCACCCGAATTATAACCACTTTTTCAGATGTTGGTGTATCATTTATTTCCGCTCAGTTAAATCGTCATCATTCACTTATTGCACCTCAACTTTGAACTTTTGCAGCAACTCATCTACTCTCTCTCTCTCTCTCTCTCTCTCTCTCTCTCTCTCTCTCTCTCTCTCTCTCTCTCTCTCTTTCTCTCTCTTTCTCTCTCTCTTTCTCTCTCTCTTTCTCTCTCTCTCTCTCTATTTCTCTCTCTCTCTCTCTCTCTTTCTCTCTCTCTCTCTCTTTCTTTCTCTCTCTCTCTCTCTCTCTATATATATATATATATATATCTTTCTCTCTCTCTCTCTCTCTCTCTCTCTCTCTCTCTCTCTCTGACAACTCTCATTTAAACCCAATACTCAGTATTTACCTGAATGAAGATATGAATAAAACGCTTTGATCCTCGATTACATTAATGAGTTGGTGTGTCTTGCAATATTGTTTTTGGCCTCACATCGCTTCTTCTCGTTGTTTGTTACATTGTTCGAAACAACGATGATGTAATCCGTTTTATTTTTCACTTTGCATTTCTTCTGTTTGATGATGTTGCTAGAATTCCTTGAGACGAGTAGAACTTGTTAGAATTGTTCATGGAGAATGTTGTTGGTGGTTTTAATGCTTATGATCCTGTCCGTGTTGCTATTGTCGCAGATTTCTTTTCCTCGGGTTTATTCCTTGCTGCAGTTTTAACATCCTCTAAGAATCCGAACTGCTTCGCCTTCCTGCATGGTCGCTAATTATACATCTTACGGCTTATACAGTCCGATGAAGAATGGAATCTTTAAATTCATCATAATATCATTAGCTTCTAAGTTCCAGTTTAGATATTGACTGCGTCCTTTTAAACACGCATGCACGCACACACACACACACATACACAGACTCTTACATATATATGTGTGTGTGTGTGTGCATATACGTGTGTCCGTGTGTCCGCGTCTGTATTTATTCTCCACAGCCGGTTGATAACCGGTATTGAGGTGTTTACCAACCCGTAACTTAGCTGTTCACCGATGGGGGCCGATAGAATAAGCAGCAGGTTTTAAAAATATAACTAATGGCGTCGATTCATTCGACTAAAATTCTTCAAGGCGGTGCCCCGTCAGACCGCTTTCCAATGATTGAAACAAAAAAAAAAAGACAATGAAAAGATGATGATCTTTGTGAGTTCTACGCAGTTTTAAATTTTGACTAAAATTTGCTGTTTATCTATTTTTTGGTACACATGTCTTAAGTTAATGCGAGACTGGTAGAATATATCAGGCCAAGATGCCGGAAGATGTGATCGAAACAAGAACAAAAAGTTGAAGACGCAATATCTGCTCCCGAAAATTCTCCATAATGCACTTCATGATGCATTTCATGATGCATTTCATGTCAGTTTAATATCCATAATGATCCTCTATAATATTTTTGAAGTCAATGAGATCTAAATAAACAAAATGTTGTTTTTGCTTTACAATGTGACATTTTGTTCTTTATCGCTTGAATACCTGTGAAGGTTGACCTTATAGGCGGTGTATTATTTTCGTGACGCATAACAGTTACATTCATAAAAATATATATTCTAAAGTCTATAAACATACACACTGGTAATATTCGTACATAAATGCAAATACGAATACAGCTAGGCATATATGCACGCGTGCGTTAGAGTCATCAGCGCACGAATTCATGAGAAACGCCGCAAGCTATTTCACTACAATAATCTAGTATCAATGTTTACTTATCATGAATCATACATTATTACTGTCACATTAATATATACCCGTCACCTACGCATATACACACATGCTCAGAATTGTTATATGTATGTATGTGTGCGTGTCAATATATATATATATATATATATATATATATATATATATATATATATGTGAGTGTGTGTGTGTGTGTGTGTGTGTGTGTGTGTCTGTGTGTGTATATATATATAAATATATATATGTATATATATACATTTATATGTTATAAATGCAATATATATATATATATATATATATATATATATGTGAGTGTGTGTGTGTGTGTGTGTGTGTGTGTGTGTGCGTGTGTGTGTGTTTGTGTGTGTGTGTATATATATATAAATATATATATGTATATATATACATTTATATATGTTATAAATGCAATATATATATATATATATATATACGCATGCATGAGCGCTCGCGCGCACACACACACACTTACATTTGAATATTTGTCTTGATCCGTTTGAAAAAAGTCAATAAGTGAATGTAGAGTAACCGATAATATAAATGTTAACAGAAGGGCTACACGGAGTTTGCATCTCTGCCCTTTCAGTTGAAAAGCTGAGTCCGTCTCCGCTTAAATCCTCTGACTACTTCATGTATGTTCTACATATTACATGAAAGCTTAACAATATGAATGTCTGTGGTTTCATCATTCTAAGTATATCCCTGTCTTATTTTATGAACTCATCTTTTCATGATCAATAAATAACGTTGGGACTTCCATTGAATGCTGCATTCAGAAGGCAAAATTAATACAGAATGAGTCGGCATAAATCCTCGTTGCTAATAATCCCATCGTATTGCAGAAATCCATCTTTTAAACAAGATACTTATTTCTCCATCAAACTAAATTTTAATCTGCAATTTGATCGAGTACTCCCATTTCTACAATATTATGTGTTTTTCACAAACAAATTGTGTGGAATTTGTATAGAATTCTTTTAGGGTTGAAGATTTTGACATTTCTTTCTGCACATTTTCTTTTCAGGTTTTGGAGGGAGGTGTTACTGAATATAATTAATTACCAATATTTAATATATTCATTTATTTATCGATTTGATTGAGAGCTGAATTCAGAAATGATGTGATTGAGCAAAAGATGCAAAGTATTTTTACGATGCGTTAAAGACTCTACTAACTTCCTGTTGCACCTGCGTATATAGGTCAATAATGATATGTTTGTGTGTTAGTAATATCCACATACTAATATCAATATATATATGCATATATCGATTTATACATATCTATACATACAGCATACAAATATACACACGCGCGTACCTGCACACACACACACACACACATACACACACACACACACACACACACACGTTTGATGTTATGTACCTTGACTTGACAGAAAGCATCCAAGTCTTCATCAAACTATTCTCTCATTCACAAAATGTTTAGAGTGACACAAAAATCAGCTTCAAAAATAAAGATACCCAAGTTTTGAACACCGAAATCATATCAGAAAAATTTAATGGAAAAAGTTCTTCGATTTTCGGCATACTTCTCAATCAAGTAGTCTGGGTTCAGTCCCACTGCGCGCATTTTGGGCAAGCGTGTTACAATATAGCCCCGGGCTGATCAAAGATTATGGATCTGGTAAAAGAAAACTGATAAAAAACCTGTCTTGTATGTATGTATGTATGTATGTATGTATGTATGTATGCATGTATGTATGTATGTGTGTGTATATATATATATATATATATATATATATATATATATATATGTATATATAAATATATATTGAAAAAAAAATGAGTAGAGATGGGCTTTTGGTGGGATAATTTTTATTTTAATGATCATGTTTCCAGTTATTCTACTGAATTTCCAGCTTTTCGATAGACGTTTTCAAACTGAAATTCTGTGGTTTAGAAGATTGTTTATATAGCAACAGATTTTTCTTACAAGTATACAAATAAAAAAATAAAAGATAGGAAATAAAAGATAGAAAAAAATAATAAGTAAAGAATATAAACACAATATAAAAAAAATAAAATAAAAAATAATATAAGAATACAAAAGGTAAATAGAACAGCATGTATGAAAAAAAAGAAGAAAGAAGAAGAAAAAAGGAAATGAAGCAACCCCCAATCCAACAACTAAGAACATACTTACACACGAAGAACCAACCTCGAATATTCACAGAGAGAAGAATGTGAAATTCCCACATAAACACTCCCAACTCCAGTGGAAACCATTTTTTTAAAGACAGGAGATATTCCTTCAAAGAAATAACACCACTCTTCCCGAGACATTAGAAAACAAATACATAAGCAAACCGAAAATAATAAATTTGGCCCCTAAGAAGTTATCTAAAGAATTTCAACTCCAGGAAAATGGACTGAAATTTACACCCACTCCCAAACCAAATAGGTTGAACTTATAAAAGACACGGGTGGAGGCGCAATGGCCCACTGGTCAAGGAAGCGGACTCGCGGTCGGAGGATCGCGGTTTCGATTCCCAGACCAGGCGGTGTGTGTGTTTATTGAACGAAAACACCTAAACGTCCATGAGGCTCCGGCAGGGGTAGTGGTGACCCCTGTTGTACTCTTTCGTCCCAACTTTCTCTCATTCTTTCTTCCTGTTTCTTGAGTAACGCTGCGATGGACTGGCGTCCCGTCCAGCTGGAGGGAACACATATGCCATAGAAACCGAGAAACCGGGCCCCTGAGCCTCGCTAGATTTGAAAAGGGCGCATAAAAAAATAAAAGACACGGAGGAATTTTACCGAAAATTGTGTTTGAGAGAATTCTTTCTAAATACTTAACACACAGACGAATCAGTGGCCAAAGACAGAACAGGATTCATCCCCCACCTCAAATAGGGACAAAGATTTAGAAGAATATATTAGCCTTCTACGACGATCAGCTCAATCTACTATGACAGAGAGGAGATGTAAATCCAACATATCCAAAAGTCAATCGGGAGCGTTAAAAAAACTTACAAAAAGACTCTTCGATAATTTTCAAAGAGGCTGACAAAGGTGGAGGAATAAATATCATGGACAAAAACCATTACAGAGATATGGTTATGGAACAACTCAATGACCACCACTTCTACAAGAAGCTAAACCAAAACGATGATAGAATACCATGTGCAAGATACATAGACTGGTCTCAAAACATCGTGACAACTTAACAGAAGATGAGGTTGATTATTTAACCAACTTCGAAGTCAAAACCAGTAACTTCTATGGATTACCTAAAATCGACAAATCAAAAGAAATCCAAGACAACATAAAAGGAAACACAGTTCTATATTTAAGAGGTGAGGAATTATCTACATTATTTACGTTATTTACATTTAACGGATATTTGTCATAATCTTGTTTGTTGTTAACACAACGTTTCGGCTAATATACCCTCCAGCCTTCATCAGGTGTCTTGGGGAAATTTCGAACCTGGGTTCTCATTCCTAAGGTATTTTTCGATTTTATTATTATTATTATTATTCAGGCCACTGCCTGGAGTCGAACTCGGAATCTTGGGGTTAGTAGGCCGCGCTCTTAACCACTACGCCATATGCCCAAAGAAGGTAGGAGGACAGAGGTAGCCCCCACATATACAACACTCGTTAGGAGCTTCTTGGAGGTCAAACTTTATTCTCAACTAACGGAATCATTTAACGAACAATTCTCCGTTTATGTATATATATATATATATATATATATATATATATATATATATATATATATATATATATATATATAATAATTTTCCCAGAGGATGTAGCAACCGTTACCAATATAGCATAAGAACTTACCTTAGGAGATCATTAACTAGATTCCTTAAGGGTCGTTCTCACAGTTTATATTTATATTATAAGGTTTTTAAACTTTTAAATTTTCATATTCAAAAGAGACATTATGTTGAGGCCCAAATATTCTCCAGTTTCACTGGTCCTACTCCCGAACTATACGGTCGGTATATCGACGACTGTATCGGTGCCACCTCACTCTCCCGCGAACATCTTGACTCGTTCCTCTCTTTCGTTCAGTCTTTCCATCCTGCCCTCCACTTCTCCTGTACTGTCTCTGACACCTCTGTCCCCTTTCTCGACATTTCGGTCAGCATCCTCCACTCCGCCCTTATCACCTCCATCCACTACAAACACACAGACTCACACTCCTATCTCAACTTCTCCTCCTCCCACCCTAGACACACAAAACTTTCCATCCCCTATTCCCAATTCCTCCGTCTACGCAGACTTTGTAGCGACAGCCATGACTTTGAGACTCAGTCTCAACTCATGGCTCACCACTTTAGCCTGCGTGAATATCCACCCACCACCATCCACACCGCCCTTGCCAGAGCACGTTCTGTGGACCGTGCATCTGCTCTCTCCCCCGAACCCGCCCTGCCGTTTCCCGCCTCCCTTTTCCCCTCACCTACCATCCCACCACCCTACCCCTCCAACGCTCCATTCTCCGAGCTTTTCGGCGCCTCCAGTCCGACCCCTCCACCTCCCACATCTTCCCTAATCGACCCCTCCCCTCCTTCAAACGAGCCCACAACCTACGGGACCTCTTGGTCCACAGCTTCTTCCCCAACCCAACCTCGCTCGTTCCCCTGATCCCGCCCACGCTGCCGCACTTGCCCTTACCTCTCCAACACCACCCTCCTCACCAGCACCCATCACCGACTCCTTCACCTGCACGTCTACCAACATCATATATTGCCTCTCCTGCTCTCTCTGCCAATCCCTGTACATCGGACAAACAGGGCGCCGCCTGGCCGACCGATTCGCGGAACACCTCCGAGATATCAACGTCGGCAATGACACCCCGGTGTCACGCCACTTCCGTTCTGCCGGCCACTCCTTGCGGCAACACCTGTCTGTGTTTGGATTGTCCATGCACAGGGGCCATCCGGACTCCCGTTTGCGCCGTGAACAGGGATTAATCTTCTATCTTCGCTCCTTTGCGCCATATGGGCTCAACTCCCCTCCACTCTTCATCTAACCCCCTCCTCCTGTCTCTCTCCCCCACCCTCCCTCCTACCACCCATCTCTCCCCTCCCCCACCTCCTGCTCCGACTCCTACTTCTTTGTACGTCTCTTCACCTCTCTTCAAACTTCTCTCCACTCCCACTTCTCTTCACCCCTACTCTTTCTCTCCTCTCTCTTACTCTATCTCACTCTCTTCTCTCGTACTCCCCCCTCTCTCACTCTTACTCTCTACACTCTTACTCTCCTACTCTCTACACTCTTACTCTCTCACTCTCTTCCCCTCTCTCTCACTCTCTTTCTCTTCCTCTCTTTCTCCCCCCCCCATACCCTCTTCCCTCTCTCTCACTCTCTTTCTCTTCCTCTCTTTCTCTTCCTCTCTTTCTCTTCCTCTCTTTCTCTTCCTCTCTTTCTCTTCCTCTCTTTCTCCCCCCATACCCACCTTCCCCTCTTTCTCTCCCCCCATACCCACCTTCCCCCTCTCTCAATCCACCTTCCCTCTCTTATACCCACCCTCTCTCCTCTCTTCCTCTCCCCTCCCATACCCATCTTCCCCCTCTCTTACATCCACCTTCCCCTTCTCCCTCCTCGTCAACACCCCCTCATAAGCTCATCCCACCACACCCCAACACACTTCTACTCTACCTTCCCACTCCACCCCATCCAATTCCTTACACCCACCACTCAGTAAGAGACAACCTAAAAACTTGAAAAAGCTATTAACAAAGGCAAGGTTTGACCTCAGCAACAACAATCAAACATTCACTGTATCCAAATGCAATGATAGCCGATGCGGCACATGCCGATCAATCCATACCGGCCCATATATGAACACAAAAACAGGGAAAATATTCACCAATGCGAACATGAACTGCAAAAGTAGAAATCTAATCTACTGCATCAAATGCCCTAATTGTGAAGAACTGTACGTTGGCCAGACAGGTAATGCACTATCGGAACGCTCACGGGTACATCGACAACAGATTAAAAACCCAGAAGTCCGCCAAATACCACTGAGTAACCATCTGGCAACATGTGGTCATCAAACTTTTATTATATTTCCATTCCATAAACTTTACAACCGGAATGAAATTGAAAGAAAATACAAAGAAAAGGACTTTATTAAGAAATTCAAACCCACTCTTAACAAACAATGATTAAATCCATCTTACTTGGGGTTTAAAAATCTTATCCCTGTAGCCAAAACACAAAAAATCTCTCAGATATCAGGTTTTCTTAGAAATTGACATTCGATGCATGAGAGAATCCGACACTGCTGCCTTCTCTTGCACTTCTTGCTGTGAAGCCAAATTCATCCGGGACCCTTGAGAGCTAGAGATCTAATCCTGTTTTTTTTTTTTTATGTAGATGTGTGGATCTATGTGTATGTGTGTATGTAACTAAATAAAGACACACCATACCAACTGTGAAAAATGAATAAAACGACCTCAAATCAAAAGATTCACAAAGGTCATCTTTTGACAAGAACTCAACATTTTTGACCAATCCTAAAAATATTCGAATTCTTTCTTTCTGATAGTCTAATCTCTTCTCCCTACCATCTTCAACTACTTTTTCTCTTCTTACCTTTCATCATTCTTCCTTCCTTTTTTCTTCTTCTTTTCTTCTTCATTCTTCTTTTCTTCTTCTTTCTTCTTTTCTTTCAAACATGCTGTTGGATTTACTTTTTGTATTTTTTATTATTTTTTTATCTTATTCTTTATATTAATTTTTTGTATTCTTTACTTTTTATTTTTTCTATCTTTTATTTCCTATTTTTATTTTTTATTTGTATACTTTTATATGTATACTTTCTTCTTCTTTCTTCTTTTTTTCATACATACTGTTCTATTTACCTTTTGTATTCTTATTTTATTTTTTTATATATTGTGTTTATATTCTTTACTTATTATTTTTTTCTATCTTTTATTTCCTATTTTTTATATTTTATTTGTATACTTGTAAGAAAAATCTGTTGCTATATAAACAATCTTCTAAACCACAGAATTTCAGTTTGAAAAAGGCTATCGAAAAGCTGGAAATTCATTAGAATAACTGGAAATATGATCATTAAAATAAAAATGACCCCACTCCCAAAAACCATCTCCTCCTCATTTTTTAAAATATATTACACTGTACTAAGAACATTTTTATATTTATTCTACTATATATATATATATATATATATATATATATATATATATATATATATATATATATATATATATATATATATATATATATATATATATATATACATATATATGTACATATACGTATGTATATATGCATATGTATATATATTATTTATATTATTATATGATCGAACGCCACGCATCCTCTTCCGAGTAAATTTTATCTTAATAATTCTTATTCGCACTCTACTATCTTTTTACTCTTTCGTTTTTCTCGCTTTCTCTGTCTTATTCTTTTACCTCCTCCTCTCCCATTATTCAATCCTATTACTCTTTCGTTTTTCTCTCTCTTATTCTTCTACCTCCCCTTTTCCCCCTCCTGCTTTTTCTCACTTAGCCTATCTCCAATTTTTTCCTCTACCCTTCATAGTTCTCTGTCTGTCACTCTCTCTCTCCCTCACTCTTCCTCCCTTGCTCACGTGCCTCCCACGTGATCATCTGCCATTTTTCTTTTCCTAACTTGTGTTTCTTTCTTTCTCTCTGTTGTAGCTGGATCATGGAAGACGTGTTCTTGTCTGTCTCCTGCCCATGCTTGATTTACGCGTTCGCCACCACAACCTGGATTAGGTTTAACAGCCCTTCCTGTTTGTTTTCACTGTCCTGTTTGCACAGGCCGACATAAGGCGCTGACAGCCCCTACCGACAACTCAATCTGCGTTCAGTGAAGAGTTGGAGATCTAGGATCTAATTAACATTTGTCTTCATTGGTGTGAATCCCTCTGTTTAGGATAATCAGACCTATATGTATTGCAGTAGTGGTGATCAGCTTTATCTTTGCAGAGTGGAATAATTTTGCACCTCTTTCAGTCAGGCGGTATCATACCGCTGCTCAAGACTGAGCAGAGGATTTGCCACATTAACAAGACTGTAACATACCTATCTTTCTTCACCATCTCCCCGTAGATGCTAGAAATACCAGCTGCGTCCCACCCTTGTATGAGCCGACTGGTATCGCGGTATTTAGAGCAGTACCAGATGGGTCCACTAAGCAATTTCTCAAAATACAATGACCAGCGAGCCCACCTTGGGATTCTCCACCAGGAAAACTCCCTCAGTGTGTAAGCTTTCAGGACACCGAGGGGAAGGCTTTGTTCCCTTATATATGGTGATTCCTCTGTAGGACGTGAGCTATAAATGTGAAGTCGACTCTCGGCTATCCCGTTGATTTCTTGAACCTACTTACCAGATTTCAGTGGTCTGACTACCCCATGTCCCAGCCGTCGAAGCAAATCACTAATGGGAGGTTCTCTCCCGAGAAACGATTCGTGACCCGTTACTGGAAACCAATACACCACCCAGCATTCACATCAGATTGTGTCCGTAAATTTCCCACATTCCCAAAGGCCCAGTGGAGGAACCAGCCCACGAGGTAGCACAAATCCAAACTGCTGCGAATGAGTCTTGTTGACACTTATCTTTGAGATGGCAACATCTATTCTAGGACTGGCCGCCTCCAGTCTCAGTGTCAATTTAGCGACAACAAGACTATGGTTCGTACCCATGAAACTAGCACTGAAAATCTTTGTAGATCTGCAGGACTCTCATCGCCAAATTGGGAAAACCCCGGAGGAAATGTTGGGTTGGAAGGTTTGGGCCCGTGTGGTGCAAAGGTGTCATCCACCAGGAGTAGTGAACCTCGATTCAACCTGGGTAGGCCTATTCGGGTGGAGATAGGAATGGTTCTCATCTGTTCCGTTATTCTTTATTTCCTCCAACCCCAAGGAAATTTTCTCGCTACCTCGTTTGATATTTTCTCCCTTTGCAGACATCTCATAGTTTACTTTTACTTCAATTACATGAAATATCAGTTATATATGGCACCAGCTCGACGTGCAGTGTTTCCTCTAAACAAATCAAACAAATGAAAAGAAAATTCAAATTCTAAATTAAAACTTTCGGAATGACTTAATCTCGTTTTGGATTTTGTTTGCGCCGGCAATATTATCTAAATATTTATTTCGAAATTAAAAAAAAAAGAACTCCGTCATATTAGAAGTTATTGAAAATGCAAAAATATAAAGATTTATTTAACGAAAATAATAAAAGGAAACATGTTCAAATTTCTTAATGAGATTCATTTTCAGATTAAAATAACTCATGACAGTCTCTGAATCTGACATTGTCTTTTAAAAAGATCTGCCTTCGGATATGCAAATAGACATTCCACCTAAACAGTTGCTATTCTGGAACTAACGTTTTAAATAGTTGATATCTTGAGGAATATGTTATTGATAGTACGAAAATGTGCTGCCTACTTCACACTTTCTAAACAGAGGGTAAAGGTAAACATTGAAATGTATTTATTATGTATAAATCTAATTTAGAACAGAAATAAACGAGGTATTTTCTGTTGTTTTTTTCTTTTTTAAATTACGATGTTTCAATGTCAGAGTATTGTTAACCCGTGTGGAATGTCGATGCCTGCGTCCAGAAACATCCGAGGCATATCTGAAGATAGTGGTCATTACAGGAAACTCAAGTGATTGGAACGTTGCATTTTCAAAGAGAATAAAAAAAAGGTAATTCGTCGTATAATAGATTAAAACGAATAAATTCGTCTGTCTGTCTATCTTATCTATCTATCTCTATACGTACACACACACATATGTGTGCGCACTCCTGTCTGCGCGCGCGTACGTGTGCTGACGACAACATAACGAAAATCAGAAATACTGAAATAAATTTAAATATTTGGAAACCTCTCACTGGATGTACCCCGCTAAATCGATAAAATAAGTATTTATCTTATATTTACGAGACATTATTTTCAATAATCAATACGGTAGTTCTTTTACTATTTTCAGCACAATATTTAGTCTGCGCGTGCTGAAGCTTTCATTGTAAACATTTACACTTACAGGGAACGTAGTTGAATCTTAGATTGCGTACACAAATTCTCCCTGGTTGTAGTTGTGGTGGGTTAATTTGTTCCAAGATATCGTCGATCGACAAGATATAGATTTAAATCCATTTAAGTAGGATCTTCGAATTGTATTTCCAGACGATGGGCATTCAAGTTGTAAGGATAAACCTTATGATATTTTTATGTGCATTGAAACAGGCGCAGGGTTGGTTGTGTGGTAAAAAGGTTTAATTTTATATGAAAATTGTGGAAGCAGTTTGTTCATTTTAAGTGAATAGTTTGCCTCATTTATTGTGAGAATTATTGTTTTGGGTGTAGATCGCCTTCAAAAACAAAACCAGTTGAACTTCAGAATTAATTTTTGTAAAATTTGTGGAAGCTTGTTCCAGTCGCTGTGTTCCGGTTTCGATTTGCCTCGTCAAGATTCCTGAGTACATTGTGGCCGGAGAATTTTTGTAAATAATTTGTTCACTTTTAGTGAATAGTTGTAGAAATTGTTCCAGTTTGTTCCAGTCGCATTATTCCGGTTTCAAGTTGGATTGAGAACAGGCCAGGGTTACCTAGTGGCCGGAATAATTGTGTTTGCTGTGTTTTTTTTTTTTTGAACTGTGAACTGTTTCTTTCTTTCTGCTATCTTTTTTTTTTTTATTTGAACTGTTTTTTTCTTCGAATCCCTTTTTTGGGATTTTTTCTTGAACTGTTTTCTGTTGTATTTTGTTTTTTTTTTCTTTCTTTTTTTTCTCTTCTTTCTTTTTTTGACTTCCTTTTTCTTTTGAACTTTTTGAACTAAAAAAAAAAGCATGGCGAAAAAGGACACTATCTTGGAGTGGGAGATTGTGCCACCCAAGAAGTGATTAGAAAACTTTGAAAAGAGGACGGTGGCGCTGAGAACATATTCCAAGTCGCTGAGCACCATCACCCTCTTCGCGAAGAGTATAATAGAAAAAGAGTTGGCAGAATATCTGCCAACTATTAAGTTCATATCTCGGAGAGTCAAGTACGCAACGGTGTGGTTGCTGCTCGTAAATTGGCGAGCGAGCCCTTAGAGGGCCGTGATATTTTGTTCCTCCCCACATATTGTGGGAAGAAATTGACGAGAGCCTGAATTTGTAGGCTGCCACCCGCGTAGATAGGAGAAACTTTCCGCTTGGGGTCTGGGTAGCAGCAAAGCCAGGCTCTTAAATGTCAACATGTTGCCGGTAGCTGATTGGGTCGGGTCGAGGGCTGTGTTGACCCCAATATGGGTGCGGTCATATGACAGAAAACAAGTTGAACATACACGAGAGAAATAGTTGGGAGCGTTTTCAGAGGATGCTGAACTGTTAGTGGCCCTTCAGGCGATTGTCATTTGAGCAACGAAGACTATAATATACAGCTACATGTATAATGACGTTCAGGTTTCATTCGCATAAACGTTTCCGTCAGACTGAAGGATCCGACAGTGGAACAAAAGTCAAGGCTTTATTGTTCTGTTGTGTTTTTAAGTAATCTTTGATTGAATTTCTAAACGGTGGCAAAAAAATAAGAAGGTAAAACAAGAAATGAAAAATAGAGCATAGTCTTTTATCTTTATGCGTTTTAGTTGTTAGACTATGGACATGATGGAGCAATGCCTGAAATGATTTTTGTCCGCCGAAACGACTTCGGTACTTATTTTTTAAGGAAACGTAAACACACCAACGCCGGTTGTCAAGCGGTGGTCACACACACATACACACACACACACACACACCCACACACACACACACACACGCACACACACATACACACACACGCACACACACATACACACACGCACACACACACACAATCCCACACACACTCTCACTCACGCACGCACGCACACACACACTCGCACACATACATACAGACATACATATACATGTATAGGGCAGACGTCTGGTCTGTCCGAGGCTATAGTAGAAAACACTTGATTTCGGTGTGACGCAGTAGGGCTGAACCCAGAACTGTGCGGTTGAGAAGCAAACTCCTTCCAACACAGTCACGCTTGCACTTATAGACTTTAAACAAGATCTCTTTTTTTCACTTTCTAGGCGTTATTCAGTATGACGTTTTACATTACTAAGCCGTCATGTAAATAAATGCCTCGATTGTGTCACGAAGGGCAGCATATGATTAAAATGAAGAAGATGGGGGCAAACAAAAATTCGACCAAAACGAAAAAGTCAAAAGCAAAATTGAATGATGTAAGAAGACACGTTTTATTTCTTTGAATAGGCTTACAACAAATAAAGTTTGTTTGGATTTGTTGAATAAAAGTAAAAACTGAATTATGCTTGAAGTTTACACTCCTTTCTAAAGTCCAGAGAGCTTGCAACAAAACCTAGACAGGAAATAAGATACATACAGATAAAGAAAATAACAGAAATGATTACATTTTCGAAGGTGTACATAAATACATACATACATACATACATACAAAGAAATAAGAATCCACAGTATGGTAGAGGCCATAGTCACTCATGATAAAACGGAGTACTATTGGAATACCCCAGTGAAAACCTCAGTAAAATATAAACACAAGAGACCTGATATAATAATTTGGGATAGAGAAGAGAAACTGTGTACAGTTGTGGAAATTATCTGCCCAGTGGAAGTTAGCATAAAGCTGAAGATCAGGGGAAAAGACAATACCTACGCTGATCTATTGAGAAATCTGCAGTTACTCTACCCAGATTACAAGTTCAGGTTTATACCTGTAATTATTAGGACCCAGGTATATGTAACATACTGCCTAAATATCAATCTTGAGAAATTAGGCTTCTCAAAACCAGAAAGGAAAAAGCTAATTCGTAGACTACAGATGCAATCCATCACTGGAACTGTAAAAGTCTGTCAAACTTTCTAGAAGTTTATCATTTAAATATATATGAGTATGTCTAGATATGCAACTATAGGCATGAGAATACATACATAAAACAAAACGTACAAATCTGCATGTATACATACATACATACATACATATAAATAAGCATATATGTGTGTATGTATTTATTTGTAATATATATATATGTATGTAGGTATATTGCAAATATATATATATATATATAATTCAAAAAATTCCAACTCTGTCTGTTTTTTATGTTTTATTTATATTCTTATAAAATTAATGTGGGATATAGAATATGGAATAAATAGTGTATATAGTAAAAGGAAATGAAGTATTGAATGTCTTATTGAATAAATGAAATATTGAATATTAAATATATAAGGACTAGTATACTTTCCTGCTTTCTAGGAACCTTCAAGGTCCCGTTGGGAAAAGATACTTTGACAGGAGATCTAGGAAAAAGGGGGACATAATAAAGTAGTGGTGATCCCAAAATGAAGGTGTGCATGCGTGTGAGTATGTGAGAGTGTGTAAGTGTGTGTGTGTGTGTGGATAGGGGCTAGTGACTTTGACGTGTGGATGTGTGCGTGTGTAAGTGTGTGTGTCTATAATGTGTGGGTGTGCGGACGATGTTGTGTGAGTGTGCAGGTAATGGTGTGTGGAGTGGGTGCTGTGAAGTGGTCAGTGCTAGTGTGTGTGAAGTGGAATAGGGTCGTTTGATGTAGTGGTGTGGTGTGAGTGGTGGAATGGGGATGTGGGGATGTGAGGGTGGAGTGTGGGTGTGGAGGCGGATTTAATAAGGTTATGTTAGCGAGAAATAAGACTGTTTTTACTGTGTAATTATACTGAATTTAATTGATATAAATAGGAAATATACATAGTAGATATGACACCTCCACACCCACAGTTTACACACGTAGAGTAGAATAGTTAGTGGGCTGTTATGTAGATAGATGCATGTATGTGCGTGTGTGTGTGGCGGGGTATATATGTGTATATGCATATGTATGTAAGCATTTGGATATGAAAATAAACAGATCAACATACAGACGGATAGGCACATAGGTTATATGAACAGACAAGCACACATACGCAAATGGAGACTGAAACACATGACCATAGATACCACACACGCTTTACTTCACACAAGGACACATATGGAGACACGTGTCTACACATATGGAGTTGCACATCCATACATACAAACATGGTACATAGTTGTAAAACACACACACACACACACACACAGATGCATACATATACAAGGAGACACAAGGAGACAGAGGTACATACATATACAAACACACACTCACACACACACATATACATAAAAATACACAAACACGGACATGCAAGCACATGAATATGCAGAATACATACATGCAGATGCACACACATACATATATACATATGCATAAACACACATATATACATACACACACATGAATTCATACATACATATATACATATGCATACACACACATATACATACACACACATGCATTTATACATGCATACATACATACATACTTACATACATGCATGCATAGGCATACACACACTGACCCACGCACATGCGCACAAACAAACAAAAAGGAACGCAGTGTAAATAACGGACAGAGTCAAGACTCTTGAAAAGCTTTGCAAGACGCAAAGAAAATTTTAGGAAAATAAAAATAAGAAATAAGTGGAAATTTTACCGGTGAGTGTGTTAAATTATAAGGTACAAAAAGAAAATGACTCTCCCCAGACACAACAGAATTGATATAAATATTGTTTTCAAATTTTGACACGAGGCCAGCAAATTCTGGTGATGGGGTAACTTTAATTGATCCCATCCCCGCTATCCGAAGGGATGATAGCTAAACTCAATCCGAACCCAGAATAAGTAAGCACTTTGTCCAGCCTACAAACAGCACTGCTAGTTCGCCGTCTACTTGTAATTAATCAAATATTCTTTTCTACTCAAGGCCCGACATTTTTGATGAGGGGACCAGGCGATTAGATAGACCCCAGTACGCAATTTATCGACCCCGAAAGGATGAAAGGCAAAGTCGACCTCGGCGGAATTTGAACTCAGAACGTGAATAATTAATTAAATATTAAAAGAACAGAGACAATTTAGATTTTCTTCTTTCTCTTTATGCATATTTATGTGGCTCATTATGACATACTCTCCTTTCTCGCTGTCAACTTACACACTGGTATTTTATGATTTAAATGAGAGCAACAACAGACGATGTCTTTCAGTGTGAAGAGCTTCAGTGACTTGCAAAGTTCACACTGATCTCCTGACTATGCAGACTAACGAAACTCGATTGACAAGTGTTTGCAGATGTTTATTTATTTGACCATTTAGACTTACTAGTAAATAGCTGAAAGGTCACGCAAAATCCATTATCACATATTTTCCCTGGCGAGTAACCTGTTTCATTTCTGCTCGGAGTGGCACGTTAAGTATACATACATGCATATAAATATATATATATATATATATATATATATATATATATATATATGAATACACACGGTTTAAACATACACACATATACAACAAGATATATGTATATATATATATATATATATATATATATATATATATATATTATATATATATATATTACATATACACATATATATGTATATATATACACACATACAAACACACACACACACACACACATATATATATATATATATACGCACACACATCAACCTGTAATATAATGTATTGAGACGGAATATGTATGTTTAGATAAATTTCGAATAACGTCACGTTTACAATAAGCAAGCATTTAGTCATATTCACAGTAAACAGATCAGTTTCTGAGAATCCTCTGAAGATTCTCACTGGAGAACGTTCCTGCAAGAGATCCAGTTGTTTCCAATTCGGTGTTTTGTCGTCTATTCCAGGTTGAAGAATTCGAGCTTCAATGATAGAGATAGCGAGGAGGGGTGGGAGATATGTACAGAAAGGGATTCGAGAGCTATATATAGAAAATATGATCAGTGACATTGCGACCTCGTTTTCTTTTTTATGTCAATAGAATTGCTGCAAGAACGATATACAGCGTGTCATCGGTATTCATTTGTCTTACCTGCTCATTTTTCTTACCTATTCATTTTTTTTACCTGTTCATTTTTCTCCCCTGTTCACTTCTCTTACCTATTCATTTCTCTTGTCTGTTCATTTCCCTTACCTGTTAATTTCTCATGTCTGTTCATTTCGCTTGTCTGTTCATTTCTCTTGTCTGTTCATTTCTCTTACCTCTTCGTTTCTCTTGTCTGTTCATTCCTCTTGTCTGTTCATTTCTCTTACCCGTTCATTTCTCAGGTTTGTTAATTTGTTTTGTCTGTTCATTTCATTTGTTTGTACATTTCTCTTGTCTGTTCATTTCTCCTATCTGTTCGTATCGATCTACAAAATGGATTGTATTAGGCGGTTTCTTGTATATATATCTCAGATTTCGTATGTTATAATTCTTAATTTTATTCTGTTCTATGCGCACAAAAGTGCAATGAATCTTAATATCCTTTGGATCAAATGGATTTGTCCTGTAAAAATGCAAATAGCTTCCAGCTACATATTTCTTTGTTGTGCTATATAATCATGCACACACCTAGCAACATGCGCATACACACACACGTACCCGCACCGTGTGTATATGTACACCCTACCACGCAAATGAAGACATATGGAATATGTATAATTATATAATGCACACATGCATATATATATATATATACATATGTGAACACACACACACACACACACACACACGCACGCACACACACACACACACACACACATATATATATATATATATATATATATATATATATATATATATATATATATGTATGTATGTATATTATATATATTTATACACACACACATACACACGCAGATATATATATATGCACACGTACACACATACATGTACAAGGTGCGATGGGTAAATTTTCGCGGTTATATATTTTTAATATTGCGCACGCACATTGTTATTGTTTGATATTGTCGACTACACATTAGAGTAGGGTCAGTTGGGCACCGTCTGTGAGAAAAATACCACCATGACGTTATTCACATCTCCAGAAATTTAGAAATTACATGCTGTACTGCTTAGCATTGGCGACAGAAGCTCGAAGACGAACATATCTGTAAAAATATCTGTTAAAATGAGATGTATTATTTTCATTTTTGGTTAATTTAGACGGCAATATATTCACCGCACCTTGTATATACATACATAGATACATACATATATATATATATATATATATATATATACATGCACAGGCATACACTCACACACGCCTATATATATATACATGCATACACACACACAATGTAACGTTTGATTGCATGTGTCTATGTGTGTATTAAGTTCTTTCGTAATTTTAGCACACACAACACACACACAGAGTCACACACGCACAGACAAACGAACAGACACATCCATTTCTATCTACAATAACGTGATATATCCAAGGTATCCTTTTACATCTAATTACAGGGGTGATATTTACGATTCAATGAATGTTAAATAATATTGCTGCTTTTCAACAGACTAATGATCATGCGTTTCCTCTCTTCCTCTTTCAATGCCAATTTTTTTAAACAAGCATTTTGTCTTTCTTTGCAATTTGACGGTAAATTACTCATAACATGCGTAACATAGAAAGCTAACATATCCGGCAAATGTTCCTACGTAATTATTTCCTCGGTAAGTAAAGTAATAATTGGCATTCTGCGGTTGCAGTAACAACAGAAGCGTCTGTATGAATAACTGTTTCTAAAAACTAGTTAGTAGATCGGGAATAGTGTCTCTTCTAAGCAAAAGCATTGCATTCCGCTATATATAAATATTAAATGACTTATATATTGCTGCTAGACAATAAATGCATCAAAATATAAAGCTGACCGGTTTCACTTACACTAATAAAAGTGATCTCAGCACCCACACACGCTTATTACACAGGTGGATCGTTAGAATTAACAGCAGTATATATATATATATATATATATATATATATATATATATATATATAGCCGTTGGAAGAAGCAACAAGATATCCTACACCGCTAAGTTTGAAAGTTTGGCATATTATTGTTGTTGTTGTCACCATCATCGTCACCATCACTGTTATTGCTACTAGAACATTAATAACTTGTATAAAATGAACTTCTACATAGAACCTTCCAATATATACAGGAATGACACACACACACTCAACAAAACTTCCTTTCTAAAAAACACTTACAGCTTTCTAGATACAGCTAATAGCGCTGATGCCACAAACAACGTATGTGGTGGAATGTTTGCTTATAAAAAAATGTATATGCACACATGGGAGTAAGGGGACATCCGAGTAAGGTTGTGCACACGAAGCCACACATATATATATATATGCATTGGAGTGTCTATAGCTACCTATTTATAATGTTTGTAGGCTCTTTGTGTGCCTTGTATTTTTAAGGGTTTTTTGACATATATCTTTTTTTATATTTTTGCATGTCCCACATGCTATACCTTCTTCTTTCATTTATGTATTCTTTATTATTATTATTTTTTTTTTCCTACTGTACCCTTATTTTTATTTTTATTTTGATTTTAATTCTATTTTTTATTTTTATTTCTATCTTATTTTTGCTGTTGTTTTTCTTCTGGTCTCTACCACACCTCTGTTTTTACCTCTTGCTCTACATTTGTATGAAACCCTTTGTGAATCTCTGAAGAGGCCTAGCGGTTCGGGCATGTAACCCCATTTCAAAATGTCATCCGATAATCACTCCGGAAAGGAATATTCGGATAGAATGGGGCTTGCTAAAACTAGGCCGAAACAGCTGTAAAATTAAATTTCTGTTCATCCTCTAATTCCTTATGTACTTTGTACTTCCATATGTAAACCAGGTTGGCAAAATAACATAGTCTGCCATAGACACTTGTGCTTTGGTTCTTTCTTTCTTTTTCTTTCTTTTTTTGTCACTTTTGCTATGAATTAAATTAATGAATTCAACGGGATACACCGTCTGCAAGTAGTTGGGTTCAGCATATTATCCTCCATTTTCTAATCGATATATATATATATATATATATATATATATATATATATATATATATATATATATATATATATATATATATAATCTTTTATTCTTCTTTGCGTTTCAGCCCATAGGTTATGACCATGCTGGAGCATTGCCAGTGTTATCACATTTTCAATGGTCATTCGTATATGATTTGCTTTCGGTGAAGGAGCGTGTTCAATATTGTAGCCCTCTTTCTATTTTCTTGCCGTGGTACAGGCTCATCTGTGACGTTGGACACCAGAAGGTCAAGTTGTTTTTTGAAACCATCTACACCCAGTTCATGCAGATCTCTCATATGATTTGGCAATGTATTAAATAGCCGTGGGCCCATTAATCCCAAAGTATTGCAGTACATGGTCTTAGCATTAGATGAGATGGCTGGAACATTTGGAACAGCGCAGTGACGTCCTCTTCGGGGACTGGTATAGCTCTCGATGCAAAAGTTTGGTACCAACCTCTCCAGGATCTTCCATACGTATATCACTGCATATCTCTCACATCTTCTCTCCAGAGAGTAGAGTTGTATTTCTTTCAGTCTCTGCCAGTAGCTCAGCTGATCCATTAATGCAATCTTCCTGGTGTAATACTGCTGAACTGTCTCAAAATTCGCATCCGTATATACATACATCACATTACATCATACTTCGAAGACTATGCATTTTTAATCGAAGAACAGGAGATTGCTACTAAATAACTTACAAACAAAAGCGACAATGAAGCCCTAGATATAACGAAAGTGTAAATTATGTCATATTTCTGTGGAAGAGAGCACTTGTGATTATCTACTGTTTAAAAATGTCATCAAGAAACTACCTCCCTATACTAAATGACGTTGTCGATAGACAATATACAATACCATTCAGAAGAAAAAAAAACTGTCCTGGAATAAATATAGAGAATTACCCTTTTACTCAATGCATCCACAAACATACACACAAGGAACATTCCCATTAAAATATCTGTCAAGTGTAAACATAACAGGCCAAAACTATAACTATGGACAGCTGTTTCGAACCCTCCTGTATCCTTCTGTATACAGGGTGCAGTTTCATATTTTTACCAATAACAATTGATGCACTTTGTTTTGTGAGTAAATAGCTAAGTAACAATCTGGATAGGCCACGGCTTTCAGAAAAAGAAATCAACCACCTTACTCGCTCATTATTGATAAAATCTGTTAGTAGAACAGCGAAATTATTAAAATGTGACATGGTTTTTGTTATCCATATTCCACCGATGGATCTTTGTATCTTTGTATCTTTGTGAGAAACCACAAGAGAACATACATGCTTTTATACAGGATGTGCTTTGCATTTTCTCTACAAAATCGTCTTCAAATTTTTTTCTGCATAAGAAAGTATATCACAGTTTCATTCACGATGCATAGTGGAAGGATGTAGTCCCGTTTAATCACACTACCATAAGATGTATTTTGTTTTCCGTGTCACTGAATACATATAAAGAAGCGTCACTTTCTGTGGAAATATTTTGTTTATTCACGGTCGAAGCAGTTAACGTTCTAAAGCCGATTTCCTGTAAGATAATTAGTTTTTGAATATGTGCGTGTTATAAACTGAAATGTTGTAGAATTATAGTAAGGCATATATTTGCCCTAACTTTAAAAGTTTCTTTACAATTTTTTTATCATATATCTACAATGATTCTTTTAGAAGAAACAACTGATCAGTAAAACACAAGTGATGTAATGGTAGACGTCCAGAGAGAAATATAGACATGTATGGATATAATATTAATATTATGTATTAATTTTATACAATCATAAGATGATTCAAAAAGTTAGAATACAGTACTGCAATATTTAATTCCACTTCTGTGTGCAACGTATTGAAATTCCGGTGTATTGTATCGTTTCATGGTCAATACACCGTTGTTCATGCTTGTACACTGCCCAGAGTGGGACGCTAGGGATTGTTTTTTTGTGTAAAAGTATTCTAACGTATTGACTGCTATTCTACGCTGCCATTAGAATAGACATGATTAAAATCGTCAAGCGTTTGCCATTTTTCTGTTCAAATCTGTGACTGATATATTAGGTTTCTTTACGTTTCGTCAAAAGATATTTTAGAGAAGGATTAACGTCATTTTCCTTTCTGATTATATTACCTACTTCGCTTGTATGAAACTATTACAACAAATTGAAATCTCTTGGCATGTCTTTATAACCGACTTTGCGCTGTTTGTCACATTAAATTCTAAAACGAACTTTTATATATCATAATATGAAATATCATTTGTACTATAAGCACAAGGCCTGAAAGTATGGGGAGGGGCTTAGTTAGTTACATCGACCCCAGTGCTCGAGTGATAATTGATTAACCGAACCCTAAAACATGAAAAGCAAAATCAACGGCGGTGGCGGAATTTGAACTCAAACTGTGAAGTCTGATAAAATAGCCGATTACTACTTCGTCCGGCGCGCTAATGATTCTGCCAACCTGCCGCCTTACCTATGATGATGATGACGATGATGTTAATGATAATGATGACTATTAATTTTCAGGTTAATTTAAGTGTCACCATGCAAATTATCATTATCTCCAGTTAAAACATCGTTATCATCATCATCATCATCATCATCATCATCATCATCATCATCATCATCATATACGGTTATTGTTATTATCAATTTCTTCATCATTGCAGAATTACAAAGAACACAATCATAATCAGCTGCATCAGTACAGTTAAAAATATCCTCATTGTGCTCTTACACGTCTTCCTCCACTCCACATCCTCATCATCAGCATCCTTGTCATCATCATCATCATCATAATCACCGACGTGATCGGCGTCACCATGGCTCTCATCATTATTCTTAAACCATTCTGCAAAATAAACTTTCAGTTAATATGACCAGCGTATCAAAATATACAAAACTAATAAACGCAACATTCGTATGTAATCTCAATTTGTAGTCGTTTTCTTATCTAATGACCTGAAATCGCCTATAGAGGGGCCTGTCATATGAAGTGTATTTCGTCCAAATTAATTTGAAGCAATTCCAATTAGGATAGATTAGAAAAAAGGTATCGAATTGAGGAATATGAACATCAGCGCCTATATTATTGTCTATTTGTGTGTAAGAGACAAACGTCATTCAATATAAACACTCCAGTTCTGAATCGATACTATTACTGCCGACTTTATTTATATATAGGCTGTTTGCAATTTTAGTTGAATAACATATGAAGCTATATATTTGAGTCACTTATGCATGCGAAAGCTGAAGTCATCACCTTTTCGTTCAGATTAATCAATTAGACCAATCAAAAAATCGCGAAATGTGAGAACATCATATCTATTTGCCCTTTATTCAAATAAGGTTAATCTTCCACTGACGATGTTATTGTGTATTAGAATATCTAAGGAATTGTGACTATTTGAATTATCCCGTAAGTATATGAAATCGCATTATCTGCTCTCATATATTGTTTTTCCATTCTGAATCTGAAGGAAATTTGCAAGCCCTCAACAACGGTTGAGCTTGCGGGTCGTTAATGTTCATTATTTAAATTAATGATCGTCAACAGCTGCAAGTCCTTAGCAGAAAGAACACTCCAGAGGATTAATGTTCTGGGGAAGAAGTTAGTAGGAAGAGTGGTTAGTGCAACATGATGGAAAAACGAGACGGCCGAGGATGTTTTAGAATATGTGCAAGATTAACAAGTGTACAGAGGCCATAACAATAGAGATAGAAAAAAGACAGAGAAAGCAAAGATCATGCCAATAGATGAGGTCGGAGGTGTCTGCTGGTGATATAATGTCAAACAACTGAGCGACCCTTCTCTTGATACACTTCCGATGACAGTTCTCGTAGCAGCAGCACTGTCTTAAATGTGGATGCAGTACACTAGTGTGGGCCGCACACAGGTCTCGTAGATTGTTAGCATTTGTTGAGATCTCAAATAATTTCCGGCTTGAAGAGAAAGCATAGTCTTTGGTTTGAAAACTTAGCTTTATCGAATATGTACATTCACTGAGAGAGACTTTTTGCGATAATAAAGATCATCCTTTGTGGCTCTGAGAGTCACTCATGCGTAAAGGGGCACACTAGAGTTTCTGATAGTTAGAGACAAGATAAACATGGCCTCTGAACATGGAATCAATGCATGTGTCGTTTACGATGGTTGCATGAGATTGGGGAATGTTAGGGGAAGGTTAGGGAAAAATCTAATGTTTTGCATTCTGCAAAACACTAGGAGCCTTTTAATACTGAGGGACATATATCACTGATAAATTGTAGGGAGGATGTGTAACAAATGACAACTGTGGAGCAGAGCAATGTATCCTGGGAGTAAAACGAAAAGAGTTCAGTAAGCATAAGCTAAGAAGGATTCCAGAGATAAGAGATGAATGTAGCTCGTGGGGAAGATATTTTGATAGAAGAATCGCAGGCCAGACATGGTTCA
Source organism: Octopus bimaculoides (assembly GCF_046866305.1). NCBI lineage: Eukaryota > Metazoa > Mollusca > Cephalopoda > Octopoda > Octopodidae > Octopus > Octopus bimaculoides. Next base: position 1,611,197 of record NC_142929.1, read on the forward strand.
AGGTTCATGACACTGATTTCACCAAAATTTCCTAAAGTGATTCCCTACTAGTGCATGACATAGTAATGGAGGGCACTTCAGGATCTGATCCTGAAATCGTTATGAAAGTCATTCAGACGAGAGAGATTGAAAGAGTTCGAAAAAATGACAATGATTGAATGTTTGTATTACCTCACAAATTCCATAAGACGATATTTCAGTTGATAAAGTGATCTGCAATTATTTAGAATGGGACACACTTAAGCGTTCTTTTCAGATGACTATATATATATACGCCATGAGAGATCGCTGAGCCCTACACACATTTTTTTTCTCTCTCCTTGTTTCCTTCTGTATTCCTTTCTGTGGAAGAGCATAGGCTCGAAACGTTAAAGACTTTCCCAATTCCTGAACGTTATACTAATACATCTATTTGTTTTCTACACCACCTGTCTTCGCCTGCTGTTTTTTGTGAATTATCACACACACACACACATATATATATATATATATATATACATATATATATATATATATATATATATATATATATATATATATATATATATATATATATATATATATATATATATATATATATATATATATATATATATATATATATATATATATATATATATACATATACATATATATATATATATATATATATATATATATATATATATATATATACGACGGGCTTCTTTCAGTTTCCTTTTATCAAATCCACTCACAAGGCGTTGGTCGGCCCGAGGATATAGTAGAAGAAACTTGCCGAAAGTGCCACTCAGTGGCGCTGAACCTGGAAACATATGGTTGAAAATCAGATTTTATACCACACAGCCATGTCTTTCAAAGTATAATCACCAAACGTCCAGTGTTTACTTGGAAGATGGATGACATCACAGTTGCTCTTATATCTAAAAGACACTCGAGTTTAGACCTAATGAATACATTAAGAAACTATATTATGATTCGATTCGAAAACGCGCAGCATTATTCAGAGGTGAAACGAAAATCACGACGGGCGCCCGGTATTTCCAGCGCTCTTAGCCGTGTGTCTTCGCTTACTTCGATCATCCACCTGACCTAAAATATATGATGCTATATCTGCTGTCTCATAGAACTAATAAATTATTGATTCATCCCATCAGATAATGTCCAATAGTCTTTTCTGGAAAGGTGAATGACATTTTGTGACGTCCATTTATCAACACATAAATAAATGTAAAACAATATCGAGAGTATAATGAATTTCAAATATGATAGAAAACAAAGAAGATAAGGATATGTTATGGATTCCTGCGACTGCTTCGTAAATATTGGAAGTTTACAGATGTTTTCGGTTTCGATTTATATCGAATTGATTCTATTCTCCGTTTTGTATGCCCTTCTAGATCCGATATCGGTATATTTAACAAAAATATTCTGGATAAATATATTTTTTCATTAACGAAAATATTTAAACTTAATTTATGGTCTAATTCATTAAATTTATCCAGTTCGATATGTGTAGCAATTATTCCTCTATCAATCTCATCATCCTTAATAAAGCCCTATGGTTCGCAGATAATAAAGAGGGCCTAACCCGCGGTGAAATTGATGTTGTCCTAGCGGCAAGAAAATCTATCATCCAGTTTGATAGCAAACTTTGGATTCGTCAAGATGAACCCGATTGCTTCACTATCCCTATGAGAAGTAGCGATACAGCACAGGTTTCGGATTTGGTCAGATTTCATATTTTATCTGAACTAGTAGACCGATTTCCTTATATACGCGGTGGTTTGTATCATGATGACTGTCTCCTTTATCTACAAAATACCTCTAATCAAAAACTTAAACGAAATTTAGTCAAATTCTTTAGTAATTTGGGCCAAAGTATTTCCTTCGATGATGAGAGAAATAAGGTTAACTTCCTCGATCTTACTCTAAACTTACATACGGCCTTGTATTTCCCACGCCATAAACCTTCAGCTAACCTGAAATACATCAGTATCTTTAGTAACCGCCATATAACAAGAAATTTGGTTAAAAACATATCAGTTAGAAAATCTAAATTATCCGCCAACGAAACCGTTTTCAATAGTCACACTGATTTTTATAACTCCGCTTTATATAAGAAACAAATTAAATATTATAACCAAGTTGGCCATAACTATACTAATAACCACAACAATAGTAATAACGATATCAACAGTAATAGACACAATAACAACAAGAGTACTTATATTGTTCCTCCCATACTCGATAATCCAAATAATTCACAATTTCATCGAAATATCCATAGTCCTTACCTTTGTAATCCCCAAAATAAACAATCAAAGGGAAGTAACTATGCTTCTATAACCTTTTTACGCTACCTTAAAAATAATACTAAGTTTTTTAATAATAAATCTCGCGAAGAAAAACGCAACCCTAATAAAAATATCGATATTTCGAGTTTTTTTTACTCTTGTCAATGAGATGTACCCAAGAAAGGCAACCCTAATAAAAATATACGGAAAACAAGTAAAAGTAACCTTCCCCTCTTATTTCAACAATTTATACAAAGGAACTTCTCCATTAATTCAAGGTACCACTCAATTTTCAACACACACCGTAGCAGAATAGGTTTCTCTAACACCAACAATATCTCACGAATTATATTATCACATAACAGCCGTAATCTAAAAGGTAACAATGTCTCTCCTAATAACTCTAATAACTTTAATAACATTACAATAATATTAACGATAATCTCTCCTTAAATAATAATATCAATGAAACTAGGCTTTGAAACTGTGGCACTAATAAAACGTGTGTCCTAAATGGAAACTGCCGTATTAAAATACTGTGTACCAATGCAAAATTACTTCTGGTACCAGAGAAATCTTTTATGTAGGATTATTTTCTACGGATTTGAAATCCAGTCTGGCGAACCACTTCTCTACCTCCAAATATAATCGTAAGCGTAATCCCACGGGACTTAGTGAACTAATCTGGCATCTTAAAGACTCTAATAGACTCTTTCTTTATACGCATACATATGTTGCGTGTGTGTGTGTGTGTGTGTGTGTGTGTGTGTGTGTGTGTACATATGCATAGATATACGTCACATTTTGTGGGGTTTCTTATATCTGTTAAAATGTCTATTTGTTAAGCACTGTTGTTTATATCCTCCCTGGTGACATTGATGCATTGCTCCAAATTATTCATCCTGTCGGATGTATTTTGAATGCATCCATCGAAACATATGTCGATGATATGAAGATATAAATGATTTAATATCCTCTTGAGTATTTGTCGCCTTTTTCAATTTTTCCTATTCTCTCCTAAATACGTCTCGCTTATCCCCAGAATCAAATGCCACACGTCTGACTATTGTTTCTTGGGACACTTAAGCAACATTTAGCTACCTTATAATTGTTCCCCTGGAACTTTCCTATAAATTGTACACTTATATATATATACATACATACATATATGCACACATACATTTAGTTTAGTTGAAATAAGTTTGTTACATATTTCATTGTGTTTGTACATCCTGATCCCAAGATATTCTCAGCATTGTCATAGAATCTTTGTTTAACGTCTGACTCTGCACCATCAGCTGAATAATGTGCTTAATCTTCGCAGAAAGATGTAAGAATTGCTGGGAGTCAGAGTTTATTTATTTTCGACTAATTTTCGAAACTTCATCTTATTTGTTTAAATCTTTTAACCTTGTAATCTTTTCCTAACAACAGGTTTTGGCTTTACTCCTACTAAATAATTATCTCGGCCAACACCTAATCCCTGAAAATATTTAACAGTAGAATGACAACAAATAGAATATTAACCTATTGCATCAAAGTCAATAAATTGATTCACTTTTGGACCGAAGGTGTGTTCAGGTAAATTCACACTTGAGTTTCTGGTCAAACTGGATTTCCCATCACAGGACTGAGCTTGGAACATAGCTGCATCATGTGTGGGCTGCTGCTATTAATTTAACTCATGTCTAAGACTCCCAAATTAGACTATGTATTCCAGTAGCAACCTACTATGACATCACATTGCAGGAATTTGTTACCGTCCTCTCGAAACATTCACACTGTCTTTGCTTGAATGAGATCTTATTTGTCCTGCATGATTCTTCATTCATGAGATTATATCTCCTTCCCATTCCGAGTTGGTTCTAAACAATTACTTCACAAGACATGGAAGTGGAGATCATTTCAACACGTCAAAAATTTATATTTTGTGACATTTAATATACCCTTGCTTGCTTCTTTTGTCAAATACATGCATTTGGCACTTATGCTTTTTCTCTTAAATCCTTTGGCATTTATTTGTGCAAATCACCGTATCCACAACTGTACTTTATTATTGTTTTCTAGATGTACAAGTGTTCATGCTGCTGAAGATGAAGTTGGACAAGTACTGATGACGTCTAATGAGGCAGGAACATGAGTACATCGATGACATTTGTTTCCATACAATCACAACCGATATTTTCTCAATGTCATGTTGGTTTTGGAAAAACCTTGATTACTGAGATTATCTCTCATTCCAACTTCCAGCAAATTATAACTCCATTGAAGGTAGAGATACTTAGGTTCCTATAGTGTCATTGGTGACGAATATGGTTATTCAGAGAAGATCAGAAGAGATTCTACAAAGAAATAAATGGAGAGTGTGCAGATGAAAAGTTGATACCAGATAACATCGAAAGTCAAAGGTTTTGGAGTGACATTTGGAGCAAAGACAAGGAGCACAAGAAGGATACTGGATGGTTGTAAGAGATGAAACAAACAGTAGTCTGTCCACAACAAGCAGAACTAGTCATTTCAGTTAGGGAAGTGAAGGAAATCAGCAAAACAATGGACAACTGGAAGGCCTCTTGACCAGATGGATTTCAAGGCTACTGGATCAAAAGATTTGGTGAAAGTCATGCACACGAATAGCTGCGCAACTCAACACCTTATTAAATGCCGATCTAGTAACAGCAGTGTGGTTGACAATGGGTAGGACAGTGGTGTGCCTGAAAAACATTGAAAAAGGCAATACGGTAGACAATAACAGGCCGATATCCTGTTTGCCACTTATGTGGAAGTTATTGACTGGAAAATTCGCAGAGTCAATGTACGAACATTTGGTAAAAGAATGGAATCCTGCCACATGAGCAGAAGGGTTGCAAGCGCAAGTGCAGAGGTACCAAGGAGGTACCTCCTAATTTCTATAAAGGAAGAAAGAAAAGTCGATAGATATGACAGGTTAGCTTGGGAAGTTAAGCAGTTTGTGGTCGATGAAAAAGGTAGAAGTAGTACCAATAATTGTCCGAGCCCTGGGAACAGTGAGCAGAAATATTGAGAGGTACGTGGAACAAATAGGGGCTGTAATAAGGGCGGAGTACTTGCAGAAAACAGCACTGCCTGGAACCGCTCGAATACTCCAGAAGGTGCTCGAAAAATAAGAGGTGTTACCTTAGTTTACTGGTAGTGAACAGCTGACGCTGTAATACGTTTCCAACGATAGAAGCTGTGCAAAGGCAATAATAATAATAATAATAATGATAATAATAATAATAATAATAATAATAATAATAATAATAATAATAATAATAATAATAATAAGTTTGTTTTTAGCCTTCATTTATTCCTAGGTATGACACTTTATCAAAACTTTCCGCTGCATGAAAGTAATGAATGATAGAATTAACCCATGCAATAGCGTAAATGAGGACGGTATTACAGGTGCACTGTGGGTGAGCAACGCAGGCCCGGTCGTCATTATATGGCTGCTAGAACTAAATGGACTAAGATGAGGAATATAGCTGTCATATTTTGGGATTTGTACTTGAATATTGAATGCCTCTCACGATAATAAACAACCAAGTATCAAAGCTTTATGATGGGCCGAAGGAGACCCTGTGAGACCTCTGACAATAGGCTGCTGTCCGCTCTCACAAAAGCAACCAGAACAAACGAGATCGAATGTGCTGAGAAAACAACGACAACAACAACAACAATAATAATTCCTTCTACGGCAAGCACAAGGCCTCAAATTTGGGGGAAGGGGATTAAGTCGATTACATCGATTGCTGGTACTTATTTAATCGGCTCCGCAAGGATGAAAGGCAAAGTCGACCTCGGTGGAATTTGAACTCAGAACGTAGTGACAGGCGAAATACCGCTAAGCATTTTCCCGGCGTGCTAACGATTCTGCCAGCTCACCGCCTTTATAACAACAACAACAATAATAATGGTAACACGAAATTTAATGCGAATTGTTAATACCTAATGCAGTTTTTAATTTTATGCAGAACGTTATTTCGAATAAACACCAATTAGGAACTTTATGTATGGCAATAACATTACTCCTATTTCAGAATATAGTGACTCCCACTATTTTCCAAAGTTTAATTGCTGTAGAGCCCTTTGCGGGAATCTGATGGGCATTAATTAGAGCATATTACAGAGAAAATTATGTATGACAAAGCTCCCTGTTGAATCAATGAAGTAAAAGTGATCGGGGCCAAATAGATTCCTGCTGAATATATTAATATTAACTGTTAGATAGCATGACATCTGTTTCAACGGTGACGCTTAGTGTTTCTGTTCTGTTAGCTGTGGCTTCAGCAAAGACGCTAATGAACAAATGCATGATACCCAATCGCAACACTATCGCCAAGATACTGTTTGTTTAATCTAAGGATATAATTACTGCGAGTTCATCTTACGTGAATCGGATTTTGACACAGAGCAACAGAGCAAAGCACAATTATCGATTTGTTAAAAGACCAGTAACAAGTTATAAAGGTGGGGGTGCGGTTTAATTTATTCTGTGACTTGATCGTTTTGATTGGATTAATTATTCTGTGGCATGTTAAGAGATATTTATAACAATTAGGATGCGATAAAGAAAACAGAAGAATAATTAGTTTTTATTTTGATGGCTGTTGACTGTTTTCACCTTTCTGATTTTATTTATTTATTTTTTTTATTTCGGAACATCATGTGTGCTTTTCGGAAGAAAGACAATTACCGCACCTAGCTTAAAAGTACTAGACACGTATTTTGTCCCTTAAGGTGTTAGACTCACAGTAAAATACACGAATAAAAGATCATATTTACATATATGGAATTCTTCATTATATTGACCTGGCCTACAAGTTCTCTAAATTACTCTGCTATATCCAACATAATTAAGATCACCCACTTCTATATTTTGACAACAGAGAAAAATTATATGCGTAGTCATTTCAGTGTATTTGAAAGCTTAACACTGATGGAAATAAATATTTTCCTTAAAATATGCACTCAGCAGCGTTGCGAGGGAAAAGTACAGGAAATGCAAATTTGCATATCCATATTCCAAGAGAGCAATGTTTTTTTAGACTTTAGTAAATATGAAATGGATATCTGTCAAGTAGTGCAAACTTCACTACTTATATATATATTCAAATATCGGTTTAGTTATAACCCATCTATTTACAATTATGGATGGCATAAAATAAACGCATAGCATTTTATATCAATACGCACATACAGGAGATCCTCCCAGGAATCAGCATATATATATATATATATATATATATATATATATATATATATATATATATATATATATATATATATATATATATATATATATATAAGGAAGCCGTATAGAATGCGTTTAAAAATATATTCACGGTTTTGTGAAACTAGAACCGGGATTGAAAACACAGGAACTTCTTCAGCAAGTAGACAACAAGCTAGTTTCACCTTTCCTTAACGTTAAGTTGAATATCGCTTACACCTCGTTTTAGGTCTTCGTATTCAAAAGTAAAACACTTCTTATACAAATTCAAAACAAAATATATATAAAAAAAACATGAAGAACTGTGCTTTACGATCCAAGATTAACTCGTAAACTACTCAGAAAGCTTTGGAATGAACAAATAAATATATTCATTCTTACATGCATAATAACACATGTATATTGATAAACTTATAGGTATATATGAATTATATGCATGCACATATAGGGTGCGGTGAATAAACTGTCGTCTGAATTACGTAAAAATGAAAATAACACTGATATATCATTTTAACAAAATTACATAAAAAAATATCTTGAAATAATGAAGAGTAACTGTATTCAAAAAAATCACCATTGGCTTCAATCACGACCTCAAGACGACTTCGGAATCTCCTGCTACTCGTCTGGACGGTTTCCTTGTTGGTGAATGTTGCCATAATCCTTGCCTTCAGTTAATCTTTGGTGTTACAAAGAGTTATGTTGGTATTTCGCTCAATTATACCCCACACATAATAATTAAGGGGGTTGCAGTCTAGGGAGTTATGTGGCCAGATGTTAGAGGTTATGTGGTCACAGAAATTTTCTGACAACCATGACTGGGTTCTCCTGCTTGTGTGGCATGGTGCAGAGTCCTGTTGCCAGACACAGGGTCTTCCAGCAGCCAGTCTCTTGACCGAGGGCAGCATTACATCTTCCAGGCACTTGATGTAGGCCTCCGTATTTAGTCTGAGGTTGTGTGAGAAGATGAATGGAGGCATAACGTCGCCATCACTAGTGATCACTCCAAACACTATGATGTTGACTGGATATTTTGATTTTTATCACTCTCGGTACATGTCTTCAGATTGCACTGTCCTCAGATTGACACCGAAACACTATGAAATATATGTTCGTATTGGAGCTGACTGCGGGAATGCCAAGCATATCGTTTCCAATTTTCTGGCAGGGTCAATTACGTCATGGTGCTGTGTTTCTCACAGGTGGTACGCAACTGAGCCTACCATACTGTGTAGTCGACAAAATCGAAAACAAACAAGACGCATGCGCGAAATTAAAAAAATAATATAGCGACAATTTACACATCGCACACTGTATAAGTATATTTATGTGTGTGTGTGTGTGCGTGTGTGTGCTGCTGGAAACAGAGAATCCAGTTCAGCTTGTTGCATGTTTGGATCATCAACAACTAAGCCGGCACCCCCACGACGATTGATTGATGAGAAGGGTTTTTAAAAACTCAGTAGGAGTAAAACCAAGAGCTTTTTAAAGGACAGATGAACCTAGTGTGGGTTCAACTGGTATCTAGTCATAGCACGGGGAGAGAGGTAACCCTTCGCTTTTGTTAAAGCATGTCCCTAGGAGAAGGTCAATTTGATATAAAACAAGGTTGGTAGGGAATGGCACTGGACATTTCGGGGATCATTTGTTTGCGCTTCAGACCATGGTGCTCCCGCATTACTGAGTCTGCGACGCATATTGCCACTCGATATCTTGTTTCTTCGTTTCAGACATGTTTTGGTGAATATATATTTAACAAGTCTATTGTGCGTACATGTGTTTGTTGGCGTTAAGTTTTTGGAGCCAATGTGATAGATTCGGGTTATCAGCAGTCAATGACTTACACACACACATACACAAACAGACACATACACACACGCATCCATATACACACACCCGTTTTCTAACACATTCAGCAAGACAGACACAAATATTGAAACTGTGTTTTGTTTGATGTCCAATAATAAAATGGCACAAATATATCTGCGATATGATTCCATTCTTTAAATTAATATCTAATGAAGATATTTACATCATGCAAGAATGTAATAATCTAAATAATATAACCAAAATTATTGAACTGCACATTTTTCTAAAACTAGGCGTTTTTCGAGCAAGGAAATATAGATTATCCAAATAAGTAATTCCAACTCAAAAGGAAAATTATATTGACTCCAAAGTGTATATCTGTTTAATATGAGGTCCATATACGAAGCATTCATTCTAATGAGCTGCATATATATAGTTCTAATAAATAGATAATTCTATAGATCCCAGCACATATAATGTCGTTAGTGTATTCTTCCATTTGTGAACTTGATAAATACCGCCATATTGTGACATCAACACGCATCACACGCATCCAGCTTAACGTGTGTAACAATTATTACCAACCACAGGAGATCAAGAAATTCATTCTACGAAGCTCTATACAAAATTAATAGTGGTACACACTCAAGATCGTAGTGACTGCTCGAAGAATAAAAACAGTTTTCCTAGCTGAAGAATACATATATCATTCGTATAAATGTAAATGTAAATGGATCCGCAATTCCATCTACGCCAACCTCAAAACTTTGACAACATAGCATTAGAAAATAGAATAGCATATCAAGCAAGAGCACAGAAAGAGCGCAAACCTCCGTCAAGGCCAACGTCCTCTCAACGATTTGCCAGAGAGGATTTTTAAAATGAAAATATCTTAAATAAACTCGACTGCTCTCACAAACGAAATTACTAAAAATAAACCCGACCGCTCTCAAAAATTAAGTAAAAAAAAAAAAAAAAACAGGAAAAAATAATCCAGAATTCTTGTCCGATACCGAATCGATCTCAAAATATAATCACTTCGTGCCAGTCACGAGACCAAACATCCCTGAAAGTTTCATCCGAATCCATCCAGACAAACAAGCAAGCAAACAAACACGATTGAAAAGAATACCTCCGCCTTCGCTAAGGCAGAGGTAAGAAACATTTTGTCGTTTCTTGGCCTTTTTCCTCTTCCCAGATTTTCTAGTTTTCTAGTACCAAACCAAGGCAAGTCTTTGAATTACATGTTTATTAAAGTGTTCTAGTTAAAACTGATCAAGTGTTCAGAAACAAAAAGAATTGATAATAAATTCCATACGAAATTTAGCCTGATAATCTAATCTCGTATCAATTGCCTCATTCCTTACGCAACTCAACATGTTCAGCAATAAACTGTTCCAAGCCGAAATTTTCCTGAAATTAGCAAAGAGTTAAGTTATAAATTATTGCAATTTAATGTGAAGAATTCAAAATTATTTATACAGTAGCTTTTAAGAGTTGAACAAGATAAAATGTTTCAAATATTTCTAAAACAATTATATAAGAAATATGAAACCTGCTTTGTATAATAAACTGTATATTACTACCAAGATTCACATTAATATCATCAGATCTAATATACTTTATGGTATCTAACATAGAGGTATATGAATATGAATGAATATAACGCTATTATCCATAAAGTATATTACAAAAATTGTATAATGTACTACTTGATAGTCAGTGTCTGATACTTTAGACTATGAATATTTATTTAATGTTGTTATAAAGTAATATAAAGTACCGAGAATTGTCAATAAAGAAGTTCCAGTCAGCGCTGATATGTTGCATTCGTAATCACTGCCATTCACACTTTCATCTAGGTCAAAGAATACTGTATTAAATATTATTATGTTACGTCTCGGGAAGACGCAAAAGACATTACAGAAAGAGGACCCCCACCCTCTGTTCTTTGACAGTTTCTGGCAAATGTTCACCGAACAACTCGATGTTAACACCACCGTCAAAGTCTCAAACTTTTCCTTCGTGTTACAGAAGTGATGTCAGTAAAAATATTGTACATTTGGCTTGTACATTAACGACCAAATATTACTGATTTCATAAGGTGTCGGACAATCACTCTTTCTTTACATGTTAACGATCTATATTAAGACTCTGGATGCAAAACAAATCTACTAAAGTAGATTATTTGAAAATTAAGTGTATTAGCCAAAGAATTATATTTGCAGTATTAATTTTTAAAAAAACTTAGTCAACCTATATGACTCACCTAGGTTTAGATTTCATTACATAATCACGAACAGTTCAGTCAATCAATAAAGACATTTTCCGATCACAGTAATTATCTACACATCATATGAAAAATATCGAACACTTAAAAAAATGTTTCTTTCAAATATTGCATTTATCATTACCGTAACAGTAATTCCTGTAATGATCTAATCGGTGTCCTGTGACAGAACTGTCGAATTCTTTACTTCTAATTTCCTTTTCCAATTGAAAATTCTAACATCACCTTTTATCGTAAATTTTTATTCTAGTCTATTTGCAATATTTAATAATAGATATTTTTTTTTACATTGTAAAAATTCGATTGCAAAATGTAAGAGGTCGCGCTACTTTGATATTAATGTTAGATGCAAGAGGACGTTAAATATTTTTTTTACATAGCTTGAAAAGAGGACATCTCTAATTTTATGATGGTATTAATAGCTTCAAACATTGTATATAGAAGAATCCAATTAAATGAAAAACATTTTGCTAAACAACAATGAAAAATGACTCTGTGTTCAAGATGAGAGAATGCATTGAAAGATTAGTCTCCAATGAGATTAGTAAGAGAATCGGAGCGTTGTCAAACGATTAAAAAGTAAGGGGAAAAGAAACCTTTATAAGTACGAATGAAGATTATAGAGAAGGACTAAATACTAAATATAAGTGGCCGCAAGGTGGAAAAAATTACAATGGAACGCCTTCTGTTCAAGATATGTTCTTTCAAAATAATTCTCTTTTCACTATCAAAAGTATAGAAATAAAACATTGAGAACTTAAAACGTTAGGTATATGATATTGAGGCAGCTCAAAGAAAAGTATATGAAGTTGAGAAATTAAAAAAGATGTGGTAATGTAATGCATATTTTATTCTCTTTTTTTTTTTGGCAGTCTAAGTTCTATTGTTATAAACATCGATTGGTGCGGACGATAGTCGCATCATTTACACTAGAACTAAGTTATTGTATATGTGTAAACATCTAATTTAACTAATAAACATCATCTTGTAGATGTGGGAAAATTAATTTATGGTAACATAGTTAATTCGTAATAAAGAACTGTGTATTTCTAAAAGGAATACAATATATTCGACTAACTATCTGTAAATATTTGAATAGCAAGGAGATAATGTACATATTAACTAAACTCTATTGTATTCCACATACATACATACATACATACATACATACATGTATGAACATATATATATATATACATATATATATGTATATGAATATGTATGTTTGTGTGTATTTATATATATGCGCATGTGTGTGTGTGTGTGTACATGTACACGCGTGTATGTGTTTATGTTTTTCTTTTCTTTGTATTAATTTCCAAGCAATTATAAACGATAATTGAGTCTTCACTGAGACGTACTATTTCTTCAATATTGATTATGAAATTTTGTCTGTGCGCATATCATATTCAGAATGAAATACATATGTAATTATGCTAGGTGGCATCGCTTCCTTTAAAGCAAACATTGTAAATAGAAAAGGAAAATGACGTTACAATTCATATTTGGGAAAGGAAACAAAAGATGTGAGACAGGTAGAAAACGGAGAGTTAAATTCTAAATGCAGGTAAATGAAATATGCTGAATTACATTGAAAATAATATATAATGTTTCTGATTGTATTTTTATAACATAGGCATTGTGTCTGTTATATTATTGTGAAGGCCACAATAGCCAGTGTTAGTATCAATGTGACGCCATTGTTTTATACATGTTCTTTAATGCTTTATTTGTTTTAACCATCACTGTTATAACTAAGCGAAAGCAACGTTTTCAAAAGAAAGACTTGGCGCATTCGTGATGGAGGCTCTACTTAACGCTCGACTTCCAAGAAATAACAACGAAATATGCTTCAACCAGTAACGGAGGTTCTTACGGAAAAAAATACCTTTTATAATGTAACCATATAAACGCGAAGAATGGAGTTTGAAGGAATCGCTTTTCCTCATAGATCTGTTCGATTACAGCAGATTTAAGGCAAAGCAACATCAATAAAAATTTGAATAAAAATACACATTAGTATTTACAACTGGATTAGCTTTTCGACTGAGATTAAATTTATTCGATACTAAGCCTACACACATATCACCCTCTTCCAAACACATGCATCTGTTCACACACACACACACACACACATACGAGATGCATTCCAGAAAAATTTACGCTTTTTTTTAAGAGAGGCAGTTATAACCGCCCTAGATTATTTTCATTTTCGTATAACATTACTATACATCCACTGAGCTAACCTTCTAATATTTATTATTCCATATTGAAGGAATCGACTGCAACAGCTCTGAACACACTCTACTAAACACTAATTGTCTCAGGTGACTAATTTGTAGAATGATTTCAGGACAAAAATATAACTCTTAAGCTCTCTATGCAATAAAGGTTTGTGTTAAGCCGGGCACAAACGCTACAGATTGCTTTTGGATTAACTTGTTTAAGCCTACCATCTGTTTTTCACTCGAACGAGAGGACAGGCAAAAGAAGTCCTCTGCGTAGCTCATGAGGATCCTCTTTTTCCACATCCGTTGACTTCTTCTGATGTTCAACAATGTATTCCTTAATGTGCGTTTTATAAAATCTATTTTTTATATCATTAATAATTTGAAATTTGAAAATCCTCGAAGAGAATTTATTGAAATATTATGGAAATGTTATTGGTAAATCTTTAAGAAATTAAATGCACATTAACTTAAGCAGTTTTATATCAGGTCATCCCATAAGTTCTATCCGAATTTTGAATAAAGAAAACAAGTGATCAAATGTTATAGTTAATTGAAATTTAATCATCAATGTACTTTCCCTGATTATCTATAACTTCCTTCCATCTATTTACAAGCTTTTTAATCCCATCAATGTAAAACTACGAAACAAATGGTAATCCGAAGGAGCAAGGTCGGGAGAATAAGGTGGTTGAGGAATTTTTTTCCCAACGAAGCTCTTCGATCTTCTGTGATGTGATCTTTGCAGTTTGGCGTCGCGCATTGTCCTGATGAAACACCACTCCTTTTCGATTCATTAAAGCGGGTATTTTTTCTTCAAAGCTTGGTTCAAATGCTCTAATTGCTGACAGTAGACTTGAACATTGATTGTTGCATTAGGTGGTAACAATTCAAAGTGAATTACTCCTTTGCAATTCCACCAGATAGAGAAAAGAAACTTTTTTCCATGAAGTTACCTTCTCGGTTGTGGTTGAGCTTTTCCTCTTTTACCAAGCCACTGTTTTGCGACGTTTAACATTTCAATAGAAGATCCATTTTCCATCACCAGTCACAAGTCTCTCCAAAAACGGTGAAATGAGTTCGCGAGAATGGAGAGAAGAGCATATGTCAACTCGGGATATGCGGTTGCTTTCAGACAAATCATGAGGCACCCATTTTCCAAGTTTAGGAACCTTTAGAAGTTGTTGAAGATGACGATGAACTAATCTTGAACTAAGCTTTATTATCAATTCTTCAACTGATAATGCAGGATTTTCTTCAAGTAATACCTCAAGGAGCTTATCATCAAACTCAACTGGACGTCCTGTTCGATTTCATCTTCAAGGCTGAAATCTTCATTTCTGAATTTTGTAAACCATTTTCTACAAGTTCTTTCATTCAAGTATTCTTTCCCATAAACTGAGTGTATGTTTCGAGTCGCTTCGGCTGCAGAGTTTTTCCTTTTTGTACCCATAAAGCATTATGTGCCTGAAATTCTTTTTGGATACTTTCATGTTAGAAAGGGTTTTAATAAAAGAAATTTTAATTCTATTATTCTGTAAAATAATGCTTAATTAGTTTCAATGTACACAAATGCATAAAAATAATTTTAAATTCCATTAGACATTCTAAAATACCATTAAATTTCATTCAATTTTAAAAAAGGTAAAATCGGACACAACTTATGGGATGACCTGATAGTCTCATGACAGTTCTTGAATAGCATCTTTGAAATCTTTTGTGGGATTCCAGTGGTTAATTGATTACTTACAATAAGTGGTTTTCTGGAACCGAATATTATACACTTAATTTAACAAATTAATGGTTTCGAATCCGAAAAAAGATATCCACAATCTTCCTCTTCGATCTGTTGTCATACATTATTCCGGATGAGATTTTTTACAAAACATCTTTCGTTCCTTTGTCCGTATTTAGTCGATGGTGTTGTCAGAACAAATATAATGTGAGAAAACTGTTAGTTTACAGAAATCAGGTGAGGATTAAAATCGCCAGATAAGTTTCGTTTATAATTCGAACTCTTAATTTAATAGCTTAATCTGACTTTTAACATTAAAGTTATATTCTGATATATGTCAATAAGCTGGGGTTGCAACAAGATTGTAAGAGGCTCCACTGAACCCTTTATGATCAATCGATTTATACTTTTAGTGTATAATTTGACGTTTGCAAGTTTGTCTTCTGCTTTTGATCATTTTGTGTTTTCTGAATACTCTTTTAGTTCGTGTGTCTTGCCTCAATAATGGGACATTTTGACGGATAACCTGAATGACTAATGAAGTAGTTTGATTAATAACTAGAAAATTGACTAAAATGTGACTATATCAAGGTAATAACTGAGGAAATAACTCAGCAAGCGACAATGAATTAAACTGTGAATCGATTATTTTAAAGCATAGAAATTGTTATGCGCTGGAATCCGGAAAAAAACTTGAAACAAAACCTGAAACAACAATTCTAATCTGCAACGAATAATATGTTCAATGAAATTTAATTTCACTCATATTCAGAAACAAAACTTCACAATCCGAAAAATTCCCATTTTGAAGCATATTAAAGATTAAAAATGTAAGCGGAAATATATGAAAACAAGGAGAGATTCCGGAATGATTCCTCCCAGAAATTACCAATAAAACCCGTTCATAATGAATCTGAACCACAAAAATATTTAAATATAACATGGGTTTAGAGGAAACGTATATAACCAAATTAGACGAGCTTAAATCCTCTTATCCTCAAAACAGGATATTTACTAAAACTCCAGATTGAAAAAGGCTGAAAGAAACATGAATAATAAACAAAAAAAAGCAATTCCAGACAGAACTGAAGGCATGGTAAACTTAAAAAACGCAATCGACAGAATTCACATCATGTGGCATAGCCCGTTTGTGAGAAACCGATGATAATTTTTTCATACAGAAGCATTTCAACACAACGACTCTAATTTATTTTGGTATATATCTTTTCAGCATGTATGTGGAATTGTTACATTTCACTACAGAATTTCCAGATGTCGGCAATACATTTCGTATAGAGAGTAATATTGCATATAACTATGACACAAAAAAATGAATCCATGCTAGAATTTTATTTGGTATTAACTGTTTTGATTTATTTCCTATAAATACCCCATCAGTATTTTAATGAAATTCCAGCTAGATGAATTACTTTGGGCCATTAGTTGTGGTCAAGCAGGTTACGGAGTAAAGAAATTCTCGTAATGGCTAGTCTGATTAGATATATTTCATCGATATATTTTATATCATCCATCATGCTTGTCCTTTTATCGACAGAAGATTGGACGTTTTGAGATACATGACTGTCATTTCTTGGAGATGAAACGACAATGTACAGCCTCTTTTCTTGGATTGTTAGCTATCAATACAGTAACGGTGGGATGTGACGTAACGAGTATTCCAGTCCGATCGGAAGTTCCTTCCAACTTTTAGCATAACGAATTCTGAAATATATCCCGGTTACATTTGATTATAAGAATAGTGCTGCTGTCAATTAATTCAGCTGTCTTTAGTGTTTATGTCATCACTTCAAGATGGCCGGTGAGCTTCGAACTTAGTTCCAGGAAGCACTAGACTGGTAGTTTAGTTATCACCACATTCAAAATAATATATTAAAAATTACATTTCTTCTGCGCGGTCAAAATTGAAAAGAAGATAATTATCAGTCTTGATGGCTACATTTTCTCATCTACAATCCTCGTTCAGGTGTATAGAAAATTCCACAGACGTATACATAGTATGTGAGTGACCGCACGCACGTTTCTATGCATAATTTTTGTTTGTTATTCTCTCCAAATATATCGTTTCTAACACTTTGATTAATTATATCTGATTTTTGGCGGAATGATTAATGATTTTATCAGTTTTTGCGAAGAGAATATTGTTATGTTTTCCTTATGTTTTATGTATATATATATATATATATATCATATCATATATGACTGCTCACATACACATACACACATACGTGTGTTAATGAGTGTGTTTGTGTATGTATGTGTAGTGTGATGTAAGCATACATTACTTATGTAAAACCGTGGTTCTCTGCCTGGAAAGTCTTGCTTCAGTCATATTGGCACACGTGTCTGTTATGAAAGCGGAAATCGCCATGCGAGTGACGGTCCCAGCTTCGATAAATACACTTAAAATGATTATCTGCAAGTGTCTTCCTGTTGCTGCTGTTCAGTGGACTTTACTTTCTTCATCAGCACGCCTCAGCCCCTTCTCATGTCTTGTTAACTGATTGTAAAATTCTAGTCTCACGTGGAAGTGATAATCTGTAATCTTTCTGCAGTGTAAACGTTTTTGAATAAAAGACGAGCTCATCCCTGTATTCTGATACTGGAGTCATCCCATCGGACATGCGCAGCACAAAGGTCAGTTAGTATTGGAATCGTTCTTGCCATTAGACGAGAAAGTTGGGTGATAACTAAATCAGTTCATGGGAAGTACAGGATCCATTTCAGTTTGCCTTGGTAAAAGAACTAGTCGCACCACTTTCTTGTGCGATAGAAGTTTTTACTCTCACTGCTAAAGCAGTGTGTTGAGTAGGAAAGCTTTTAAGATTGCAACCTGTTTGTGCCGATGCTTAGTGTTCGTTCACTCTATCCGTCTCTATCTCTCTTATCTGATTAGATAGCTTTCTCTCTCTCTCTCCTTCTTCCTCTATATATCTCACTCACTCTCTTTTGTTTTCACTGTCATATTTCAGACGCTATTGTTTGCACCGACCCTAGCAAACAGGAAGTAAATATTTTTTAAAACTTTCAAAGACGTGAGTCTAATATAAAAACCAATATTTTTTATTTGTAATGAAAAATCAAACGAAGAGCCTAACAAGTGTCCGACGTCAAATTATTCACGCATCACAAGTATGGAAAGCGAAAGCACACACACATCTCTATTTTATATATTAGATGAAATTGTGATAATTTTTGACCAATGGACGTAAGGGAGAAAATCAATTTCTGAAAGTTACTTCGCAAAGAGTTACCTCCCTTTTCCATGTAACCTAGGAACGGGTGTTTTCTACCCACACTCAGGGGTCCGTTACTCATTATGTGAAAAAAATGTTTAAAGTCTAAAACCATCTCTGGAACATAAATAGTGCATGTTCCCAGTTTGGAGAAAATCAGTTGACAAATACGGCCGTTATAATCTTTTACACACATACACCCTCACCCCCACACAGAGAACAGGATCTGTATATATATATATATATATATATATATATATATATATATATATATATATATATATATATATATATATATATATATATATATATACACATATATATATATATACACACGCACATATACACATATATTTGATACATACTCCTTGATACTCTGAGTTTCAAGCGAGTGGCTAGTCTCCGGCCATTGGTGTCCGAATGAGAGTTCCATTGAAGATAGTTAATGTTTATTACTGGTCGTTAACCGGCGACTGGTGGAGAAAGGTGACGCAGTATAGCAGTTTTATCTCGGTACTTCAGCGACAACAATTAGTTAGAAAATAGCGCATGGTGAACAAGAAATTGACCGCGTCGTGAAGAGGAAATCGACCGCGTGGTGGACAAGGAATCGGACGTGTGTTTGGGAGAAGTAGGAAGGAGTGGTAGATATGAGGGTACATATATGTATATATGCACATGTATATGTCCATATACCTCCGAGTATGCATCCGTACTTATACGAGTGTATTGGGTTGACAACTATGTTCCCGCCGTTTTTTAAAAAAATTTTTGAAGTTTTTGCCTTTTTAAATTTTGGAATCTAATTCTGTCAAGAATTCTTTTTTTGAATCATTTGGGAAACTATTTTCTGTTTTTTTTTTCTAGCTAATTTTAGTTAATTTTTGTTTATTTCAGATCATTAAAATGGAATGTCAAGTTAAGACATCTCTGTTTTTTTTTTCTAGCTAATTTTAGTTAATTTTTGTTTATTTCAGATCATTAAAATGGAATGTCAAGTTAAGACATCTCCTACTTTTTGCTTTTAATCAAGGCTCTAAGGCCGCAAAAGCTGCTCGCGACATTTGTGCTGTGTATGGAGAGGGTCCCATAGCTGAAAGAACCGCTCGTGATTGGTATGCCATGTTCAAAAATGGAAATTTTGACCTCAAAGTCGCACCTCGTTCTGGCCGTCCAGAATGGAATAAGCAGAACAAGAACACACATGAAGGTTGAAAGTATCGCTGAAGAGGTCACAGATGTGTGACGAAAGATTTACGGACAATGGATATCAGTTAGATTAAGAACGGTAAGAAACGAGTGAAGAAGGAATGTACAGTGCGTGCGTTTATTTGGCAAGAAAAAAAAAGACCATCCGGAAATGCAATATCTGTTTCAACACACGACTTCACATCAGGAAGCTTGCAGCAGAAATTAATGAACGTAAACACACACACACGCACACACACACACACACACACACACACACACACACACACACACACACACTCACACTCAACACGCGCACACACGCAGAGGGAATATCCATCGTACTCAACTAAATTAATTCATTACGTGTTAATTATGCATTAATTATGGAATAATTATATAGTTAATGATATTTCAACTTAAGTTATGGAAAAAGCTGTGGAGTTAAACCAGTGAAAATTTGGAAATAGTTTTTCATGTTTTTCTTTTCTACTTTCCGAATATTCTGCTCAGAATATTCGTTTGAGGCAATTTTACATTCCTGCAAATCCATTCCTGTCACAGCTATTACATTGAAATAATAACATATTAACGTATTTATAGTTTTCTATTACTTAAGCAAGAATTCAGTTTACACACACACACGCACTCACTCACATATCCACACACACGCACACACACTCGCACACACATGCGCCTTTGTGCCTGTGCATGTAGGCTTTATATGAAGTGAAAGATAGAGACACAGCCGTAGATACAACAAGTTCTACATTATTTTCCGTCATCCATCGTAGAAGACATTCGCCCATGTTACAGCAATATGAAACCGATCCAGAAGCTCAGGTTTGCGGGGCAATTTCTTATACGTTACAAGTAGTGTGTTTTTTTAAATAACAAAATGTTTTATTTTTACGCATTAAAATCTGTGTATTGAAGCTGAATATTTTCACACACGTTCACTCACAAACATATACATACATACAAAAACATACGTATATATTCATAGTTTATGTGCCTATGTATTTAGGTGTATCTGTCTCTCTCTCTCTCTCTCTCTCTCTCTCTCTCTCTCTCTCTCTATCTATCTATCTATCTATCTATCTGTCTGTCTGTCTGTCTGTCTGTCTGTATGTCTGTTTGTCTGACTTTTATCTGTCTATCTACCACCCTTCCTCCCTCCCTCCCTCCCTCCCTCCCTCCCTCCCTCCCTCCCTCCCTCCCTCCCTCCATCCCTCCCTACCTCCCTCCCTCCCTCCCTCCCTCCCTCCCTCCA